>NC_090028.1:17500-177500 GCF_037176765.1 Anolis sagrei | reverse complement strand
CAGGTGAAATGTTGGGAGAAAAGGCTGCTAGAACACGGCCATAAAAACTCACACAACACCCTATTATTATTATTATTATTATTAGTAGTAGTAGTAGTAGTAGTAGTAGTATTAAGCTAGGGCAGGATGGCCATCAGTTGGGGGTGCTTTGATTGTGCTTTTCCAAAAGGAAGGGGGTTGGACTGGAGGAGTCTTCTATTATTATTATTATTATTATTATTATTATTATTATTATTGTTGTGACACAAAAACATAGTATGACATAGCATGCGAGATATATATGCTGGATTTCATATAATAATGATAATGACAATAATAATAATAATAATAATAATAATAATAATAATAATAATATTTTTTGTCGTGTCAGGAGCAACTTGAGAAACTGCAAGTCGCTTCTGGTGTGAGAGAATTGGCCATCTGCAAGGACGTTGCCCAGGGGACGCTGAATGTTTTGATGTTTTATCATCCTCGTTGGGAGGCTTCTCTCATGTCCTCGCATGAGGAGCTGGAGCTGATAGAGGGAGCTCATCCACGCTCTCCCCAGATTCGAACCTGCGATTTGTCGGCCTTCAGTCCTACCGGCACAGGGGTTTAACCCACTGCACCACCGGGGGCTCCTAATAATAATAATAATAATAATAATAATAATAATAATAATAATAAGCTAATAATAATATTGTCAAAAGTTTTTCAGATCCCCTGAAGATGCCACAGATACAGGTGAAATGTCCTCATTTCCTAAGGCAGGCATCCTCTAAGTTTAGGGAACTGGGAATGTTTAGCCTGAAGAAGAGAAGGCTGAGGGGAGACATGAGAGAGCCATGTATAAATATGTGAGAGGAAGCCACAGGGAGGAGGAGGGAGCAAGCTTGTTTTCTGCTTCCTTGGAGAGAGACTAGGACGCAATGGAACAATGGCTTCAAACTACAAGAGAGGAGATTCCACCTGAACATGAGGAAGAACTTCCTGACTGTGAGAGCCGTTCAGCAGTGGAACTCTCTGCCCTGGAGTGTGGTGGAGGCTCCTTCTTTGGGAGATTTTAAGCAGAGGCTGGATGGCCATCTGTCAGGGGTGCTTTGAATGCAATATTCCTGCTTCTTGGCAGAATGGGGCTGGACTGGATGGCCCATGAGGTCTCTTCCAACTCTTTGATTCTATGATTCTAAGTGCCGCCCTCCAGCTGATTGGACCTCCAACTCCCAGAAGCCCTAACGAGCTTGTTCAATTGTCAGGAATTCTGGGAGTTGAAGTCCCAAATAGCCGGGGGGGCCGTGGTTGGAGGATGCCTGGTCTTAAGGGAGCCAAGGGAAGAAGGGCCCTGCTGCGGAGGGAGGGCCAGCGCTGGTCTGAGGGCGGCCTCTGGCGGCAAGAGGGAGGAATGCATGGCCGGCCGGAAGGCTGACCATCAGAAGTGGGGGGTGGGGGGTCCTTCAGGACCAGGGCCAGAGTCTTTAGGAAAGGGGAGGTTTGAGCTGAAGAGTGAGGGAAGGCAGCCAGATCACTTGGAAGCCAAGGATCCCTCTAAGGAGGAGAAGGAGCTTTATTATTATTACTAATTATTATTATTATTCAGTTCTTGTGGGTTCTTTCGAGCTATATGGCCATGTTGTAGAGGCATTTCTCCTGACGTTTCGCCTGCATCTATGGCAAGCATCCTCAGAGGGAGTGAGGTCTGTTGGAACTGGGAAAAAAGGGGTTTATATATCCAGAGGTGGCCCTAGGTAATTTTCAAGAGTAAGCAAACAGTATTTTGGCGCCCCCCCCCCCCCAAACCAATCACTGATATATATTTTCTGTTCATCGTGGGAGTTCTGTGTGCCATATTGGGTTCAATTCCATCATTGGTGGAGTTCAGAATGCTCTTTGATTGTAGGTGAACTATACATCCCAGTAACTACACTTGCCGCACTTGCTCCCTTGCCTGGCCCGCTTTGGGTCCGGAGGCGTGCCGCCTGAAGACCCCGGCGTGTGCACCAAAAGTCACCTCTTCTCTTGACTTTCTCCTCAGCCATTGGGACCGAGAGAGAGAGAGAGAGAGAGGTGGAGATGCCCACCTTTCCTGAAGGTAGGCGCAAAATCAAAGGAGGGAGCGGAGGTGGGAGATACCTCCAGCCGGAGGGGCTCTCTCTCTCTCTCTTATTCTCTTGGTCCCAATGGCTGAAGAGAAAGTCAGGAGAAGAGGCGACTTTTGGTGCGCACACTGGGGTCTTCAGACACGCCTACGGACCCGAAGCGGGCCAGGCGCGGCGGCTCCACCCCTTGGCCCACCCGCGGATTGGGGAGAAGAGAGGAGGCGGGTGGGGCCTGTCATGGGAGCCGGTCATGGGGAAGGGATCGAACGCAGAGAACGATTGAGCGCCGGCTCTGCTCGCTCAGCTGGTGGCCGGGTGGAGCAGGAACGAGAGGGGCTAGGCGAGGCTCAAGGGCCCGGCCCCTTTGGGAAGAGGATCGCCCGGCAGCGAGGCAAGAAAGCCGAGGCTCCCCCCGGACTGCGAGGGCTGTTGTGAGCTGAGGGGGGGGGCGCTCCTCAAGTGGCGGTCGAGGGGCATTTAGAGAGGCGCCTCTGCGCCCCTGGCAAAAAAAAGGGTTCTGCGACCGCTTACTTCGCATAATGGACGAGCCGCCCCTGTATATATCTGTGGAATGACCAGGGTGAGACAAAGGGCTTTTGTAAGTTGTAAGATGTTATCCCTTTCAGAAGTCTTCAGCTTCTCACAATGCTGTGGTTTTTGCAAAATTTCTAAGCACCCTGTCATGCATTGCACAAAGCTGCAATGACACTTTTAATTATATCTGTTCCTCATAAGTTTCCCCCAATTTGCATTTCCCAGTTTCTTGCTTTACAGCCTTGGCGTCACTGGAGTGAATTTGTGTGCATAGTTCATTGTCTTGTTTACAAGACAAACCCAATCAGAAGGCTGCTATAAACCCAGTTCATTATTATTATTATTATTATTATTATTATTATTATTTATTTGTACCCCGCTAGCATCTCCCGAGGGACTCAATGCGGCTTACAAGGGCCAAGGCCTCAACACAACAACAACAGGCAATAACAATACAATGCAATGCAAATTAAAAACATAAGCAATAACAAAACATTACATTATTACGCAATAAAACCAGGGCCGGGCCAGTGATGGGTACAGGTTAAAAAGTGCTGGGTGTGGCAGGAGGTATGTTGGGATTCTGGGCAAGTGCCATGTGCAGAGAGTCTTAAGCTCTAATAAAGTGCTTCTGGGACGTAGTGCTGGAGGTTATCCTATCCTGGGAAGGCACATCGGAATAGCCAGGTCTTCAAGCTCTTCCTAAAGACTGCCAACGTGGGTGCTCGTCAAATGTCTTTGGGGAGGGTGTTCCAAAGTCAGGGGGCAACCACAGAGAAGGCCCTGTCCCTCGTCCTCACCAAATGCGCCTGCAACGCAGGTGGGATTGCGAGCAGGGCCTCTCCGGATGAACGGAGGGATTGTGTGGGTTCATATACAGAGATGCGGTCACGCAGGTAGGCGGGTCCCAAACTGTTTAGGGCTTTGTAGGTAAGCACCTGCACCTTGAATTGGGTCCGGAAAATGAACGGCAGCCAGTGGAGCTCCTTGAACAGGAGGGTTGACCTCTCTCCGTAAGGGGCGCCAGTTAACATCCTGGCTGCTGCCCGTTGGACCAGTTGGAACTTCTGAGCCGTTTTCAAGGGCAGCCCCACGTAGAGCGCATTACAGTAGTCCAATCTAGAGGTGACCAGGCATGGACCACCCCGGCCAGGTCAGCCTTAGCGAGGTACGGTCGCAGTTGGCGCACAAGTCTTAGTTGTGCAAAAGCCCTCCCGGACACCGCCGACGCCTGAGCCTCAAGCGTGAGCGATGAATCCAAGAGGACTCCCAAACTGCGGACCTGTGGCTTCAGGGGGAGTGTGACCCCGTCCAGCACAGGTTGCCACCCTATACCCCGGTCAGGTTTACGATTGACCAGCAGGACCTCTGTCTTGTCGGGATTGATCTTCAGCTTGTTCCTCCTCATCCAGAGAGACACAGCGGCCAGGCACTCGTCCAGCACCCCAGGGGGTTCCTTGGAGTTAGGTGGAAAAGAGTAGTAGAGTTGCGTGTCATCTGCGTAGAGGTGGCACCCAACTCCAAAACTCCGGATGACCTCTCCCAGCGGTTTCATGTAGATGTTAAAAAGCATGGGAGACAGAATAGAGCCTTGCGGGACCCCACAGGTCAAAGGCCAGGGGTCCGAGCAGGCATCTCCCAGCTTCACCATCTGGGATCGACCCTCCAGGAAGGAACGAAGCCACGACAGAACCGTACCTCCAAGGCCCATCCCAGAGAGTCGACCCAGAAGGAGGCCATGATCGATGGTATCGAAAGCCGCTGAGATGTCCAAGAGAACCAACAGAGTCACCCTCCCCCCGTCCAGCTCTCTACGGAGGTCATCCACCAAGGCGACCACGGCTGTCTCGGTGCTGTGACCAGGCCTGAAACCAGACTGTGACTGATCTAGGCAGTTGATGTCATCCAAAAAGCCCTGGAGCTGGGAGGCCACCACCCGCTCCAGCACCTTGCCCAGAAAAGGGAGGTTGGAGATCGGTCTGAAGTTGTTCAGCACTGTGGAGTCAAGGGAGACCTTTTTAAGAAGAGCTGGGAGGCTGAGAGAAAGGGACACCTATCTATCTATTATCTATATATACACACACATATACATATAATAATATATGTGTGTGTATATAATGTAACATATACATATAATGCGGGTGGTGGATTTCCAAGGCAGCTCCCACTTCCAGAGAGCCCTGTGACTCTGGAACACTCATAGGCCAATTTCAGCCCTCCAGGTATTTTGGACTTCAACTCCCAAAATTCCTAACAACCAGGCTATTAGGAATTGTGGGAGCTGAAGTCGAAAACACCTGGAGGGCCCAAGTTGGCCCATGCCTGCTCTGCACCAAACTGGGCACACAGAGACCAATTGGAAAAAACTAGAGGGGAGTGACGTTAGAGGTTGGGAGTTGTAGTTTATTTATTTATTTACTTTATTTATATACTGCTTTTCTCACCCAACTGACAATGGATCTTGACCATACTTGGAACACAGACCTAAATGGCCAACTCTGAATGCTGGTGGGGTTTGGGGGAAACAGACCTTGTATTTCGGGAGCTGTAGATCACTGTGCACCCAGCCAACAATGGATCTGGACCAAACTGGGCACACACAACAAACATGATCAACAGAACGCACTGGAGGGGTTTGGGGGGACTCGTCCAGGATGGTGGGAGTTGTTGTTGACCCTCCACCTATAGACCACTGTGACCCCCACGGATGACAGACCTGGACCAAACTTGGCACACACAATCCCCATGAGCAACAGAACATACTATGAACCATCTAGGTCTGTCAGATCGTCTGGGGAGGCCCTCCTCTTGGTCCCACTTGCTTTACAGATGCGATTGGCAGGAACGAGTGACAGGACCTTCTCAGCGGTGGCCCCTCGACCGTGGAACGCTCACCCTAGGTATATCAGGTCAGCCCCTTCCCTCTTAACATTTCGAAAAAGAGTCAAAACCTGGCCTTTTGAGCAAGCATTTGCAGATGCAGTGTGACAGGCTGTTCTAGATCCATGGAATGATTGGACGATGCAACTGTAAAATGATTTTAGTAACGAGACATTGAGGACTTGTGTTTTATTTTTTACTAGCTGTGCCCTGCCACGCGTTGCTGTGGCCTATAGTAAGAATTTTCAAAGTAGAGGTAGATATCTGAACGATTATCAAAGAGAGGTGCCTACCTATTCCTTCCCCCTTTTTCTTCCCTTTCTTCCTTCTCTACCTCTTTCTTTCATTCCTTCTTTCGCTCTTTGGTTCCATCCTTCCTTCTCTCTTTCCTTCCTTCACTCCCCTTCTCTACCTCTTTGTCTCCTTTCTTCCCTCCTTGTTTCCTTCCTTCTTTCCCTTTTTATTTCCTTGTCTCCTTCCTTCCTTCTTTATCCCTTTCCTACCTTTCCTTTTCCTTTCCTATTTTCTCTTTTTCCTTCTTTCGGTACCTCTTTCCTTCCTTCCTTCCTTCCTTCCTTCCTTCCTTCCTTCCTTCCTTCCTGTCTGTTCTCCCCCAATACCATGGTAGAGTCCCTTCTAATTCTATTCTATGAGTCTATTTAATATAGTAATATATAGTAACATTATATTATATAGTAGTATATATAAAAATAATACATATAATATATATGTATTATATAGAAATATATATAATAGTAATATATGAAGTATTGTTATGTGTGTGTGTGTATCACCAACCAGTGCAACTGCACTGCATCCTGTCAGATCCCCAAAATCTGGAGGAAAGCAAGAGTCATCGCCATCTTGAAGCCAGGCAAAGACCGTAATGACCCAAAAAGCTACAGACCAATCTCCCTGCTGTGCCACCTCTACAAAGTTCTGGAGAGACTTATTTTGCATAGAATTACGGAAAAAATAGACCCCTGTCTGATTCCACAGCAAGCTGGCTTCAGGAAAGGCAAAAGCTGCACATCGCAAGTGCTGAACCTGACTCAGGACATAGAAGATGGCTTTGAAAGGCAGATGATCACAGGAGCTGTCTTCAGAGACCTGTCAGCAACCTATGAGACTGTGAACCACCGCTGCCTCCTCCTCCTCATAGGAAACCTGATACAAAACAGGAGCTTCTTTGTTGAGTTCCAGGGCCAGAGAAGCAGATGGCGGAAACAGAAGAACGGCCTGCCTCAGGGGAGCGTGCTTGCTCCATCCATGGTCAACATCTACACAAATGACCAGCCACTGCCAGAAGGGACAGAGAGCTTCATCTATGCTGATGATCGTGCCATTACCACTCAAGGAGGGAGCTTTGAGATGGTTGAACAGAAGCTCTCCGAAGCTCTAGGTGCTCTGACTGCCTATTACAGGGAAAACCAGCTGATCCCTAATCCATCTCAAACACAGACATGTGCCTTTCGTCTCAAGAACAGACAAGCATCCTGAGCTCTGAGGATTATGACCTGGGAAGGAAGGAATCCCACGGGAGCATTGCAGCGCACCCAAATACCTGGGAGGAGTCCCTCTGGACCGTGCTCTGACCTACAAGAAGCACTGCCTGAACATCAAGCAAAAAGCGGGTGCTAGAAACAATATCATACGAAAGCTGACTGGCACAACCTGGGGATCACAACCAGACACAGTGAAGGCATCTGCCCTTGCGCTGTGCTACTCTGCTGCTGAGTACGCATGCCCAGTGTGGAACACATCTCACCACGCTAAAACAGTGGATGTGGCTCTTAATGAGACATGCCGCATTATCACGGGGTGCCTGCGCCTGACACCACTGGAGAAATTACACTGCTTAGCCGGTATTGCACCACCTGACATCCGCAGGGAAATAGCAGCCAATAGTGAAAGGAACAAGGCAGAGACATCTCCAGCTCATCCTCTGTTTGGGTATCAGCCAGCACGTCAACAACTGAAATCCAGACATAGTTTTCTACGATCTACAGAGACACTTGCCGGAACACCTCAGCAAGCGAGAGTCCAAAAGTGGCAGGCTCAAACCCAGAACCTCAACCAATGGCTGATACCAGATGAGAGACTCCCCCCTGGGCACACAGAGGACTCGGCGACTTGGAAGGCACTGAGCAAACTGCGCTCTGGCACCACGAGATGCAGAGCCAACCTCAAGAAATGGGGCCACAAAGTGGAATCCTCGACATGCGAGTGCGGAGAAGAGCACACCACTGACCACCTGCTGCAATGCACCCTGAGCCCTGCCACATGATGCACCAGGGAGGACCTTCTTGCAGCAACACCAGAAGCACTCCAAGGGGACAGAGACTGGTAAGAGGACATTTAATTAACTACCAAACTCACAAATTTTGTATTTTCTCTGTTTTTTTGCTTTGTTCTGTTACAAATGTAATATAATTGACTGGCTGTCCTGACATGAAATTAAAAAAAAACCAACCAGTGATCCAACATCCATCCATATATGTGTGTGTGTGTGTGCATGCGCACGCGCTTGGCTCTCAGTGCTGTAACGGCCGCTATTCCCTTGTGTAGATTTTTGGGGTTACTGCTGTTTCTTTGAGGGTTTTTTTTTTGAGTGGACATAAATTGGACTGTTAGGTGCCGTGTGTCCAAATTTGGTATCAATTCCCCCAGTGGTTTTTGAGTTCTGATGGTATCACAAACAAACATTACATTTTTATGTATATAGATTGCTTCTATTGTTTTGTGGTTTACATTATATGTTAATGTTTTAATTATATTTTATGTTATTGGGGGCACTGAATTTTGCCGTTTGTGAACCTCCCTGAGTCGCCTCCGGGATGAGACAGGCGGTGTATAAATATGGTAAATAAAAAAATAAATTTGGGAGAATGACCCAGTATGATGGGAGTTGCAGTTCACGTTGCATCCAGCAACCACTGTGATCCCCACCTATGACAGATCTGGACAAAATGTGGCGCACACACACTCACCCAACATGGCCAACTTTAAGTATTGGTGAGGTTTGAGGCAGTTAACCCGGCATAATGTAAATTGTAGTCCACCCACATCCTTCCTTATGCCTTTCCTGAATGGCGCCATTCATCTTGACTTCGTCTAAATATATAATCTTGCAGATTACCTAATATCTAACCCGGGCATCGCTGGGTGCTTAAGTGAGTGTTTCAATATTTGAATGGAAGCCACACTGAGGAGGAGGAGGAGAGCGGGGGCTTGATTGTGCATTTCCTGCATAATGTTGGAAGGAGGCTGGACTGGATTGCCTTTGGGGTCCCTTTTAACCCTTATGAGTCATACAATATAGTACTAATAATATAATATTAATTACAGATTATAGATTACATATAATATTACAGTATTGAGTCATAGTACAAGATAGTACTATATAATGTTAATATAGTGCTATGTTATAGTCCACGCTCTTGTTACATCCCAAATAGATTACTGCAACACACTCTATGTGAGTTGCCTTTGAAGACTGTTTGGAAACTCCAACTAGTCCTAACTAGTCAGGGGAGGCCCTCCTTTCGCCCCTACCAATCTCACAGGCTTGTCTTGTGGGCACAAGGGAGAGGGCCTTCTCCTCTGTGGCCCCCCGACTTTGGAACTCTTTACCTGGAGAGATCAGGAAAGCCCCTTCACTAGAAACGTTCAAAAAGGACCTTAAAACCCGGCTCTTCCGCTGCGCCTTTGGCGAGTAGCTGCACATGACATTTTGCACCTCTCAACGTTTTTTGCTACTGGAGCTCGTGCCCTCCAAATGGAAAGTTTAGCCTCACAACTCTGTGTGTTTTATGAATTCCCCGTAAATATCCTGCTCCTATTTTATCTCATTGTTGTTGTTGTTCATTCGTTCAGTCGTCTCCGACTCTTCGTGACCTCATGGACCAGCCCACGCCAGAGCTCCCTGTCGGCCGTCACCACCCCCAGCTCCTTCAAGGTCAGTCCAGTCTCTTCAAGGATGCCATCCATCCATCTTGCCCTTGGTCGGCCCCTCTTCCTTTTGCCTTCCACTTTCCCCAGCATAATTGTCTTCTCTAGGCTTTCCTGTCTCCTCATGATGTGGCCAAAGTACTTCAACTTTGTCTCTAGTATCTTTCCCTCCAGTGAGCAGTCGGGCTTTATTTCCTGGAGGATGGACTGGTTGGATCTTCTCGCAGTCCAAGGCACTCTCAGTACTTTCCTCCAGCACCACAGCTCAAAAGCATCGATCTTCCTTCGCTCAGCCTTCCCTAAGGTCCAGCTCTCACATCCGTAGGTGACTACAGGGAATACCATGGCTTTGACTAGGCGGATCTTTGTTGCCAGTCTGATGTCTCTACTCTTCACTATTTTATCGAGACTGGACATTGCTCTCCTCCCAAGAAGTAAGCGTCTTCTGATTTCCTGGCCACAGTCTGCATCTGCAGTCATCTTTGCACCTAGAAATACAAAGTCTGTCACGGCCTCCACGGTTTCTCCCTCTATTTTCCAGTTGTCAATCATTCTTGTTGCCATAATCTTGGTTTTTTTGACGTTTAGCTGCAACCCGGCTTTTGCGCTTTCTTCTTTCACCTTGATTAGAAGGCTCCTCAGCTCCTCCTCGCTTTCGGCCATCAGAGTGGTGTCATCTGCATATCTGAGGTTGTTAATGTTTCTTCCAGCAATTTTCACCCCAGCTTTGCATTCATCCAGCCCCGCACATCGCATGATGTGTTCTGCATACAAGTTAAAAAGGTTGGGTGAGAGGATGCAGCCTTGCCGTACGCCTTTCCCAATCTTGAACCAGTCTGTTGTTCCTTGGTCAGTTCTTACTGTTGCTTCTTGGTCCTTGGACAGATTCCTCAGGAGAGAGACAAGGTGGCTTGGGATGCCCATCCCACCAAGAACTTGCCACAATTTATTATGATCCACACAGTCAAAGGCTTTAGAATAGTCAATGAAGCAGAAGTAGATGTTTTCTGAAACTCCCTGCCTTTATCTCATTACAGTCTTTTAATTGTTTTATCCTTTACATGTGGCCCGCCCATTGTTGTCATTTTGCCCCGGTGGTCTATTATTATTATTATTATTATTATTAAATGTGTATATTATTATTATTATTTATTTTATTTTATTTATTAATATTATATGTGTATATAACTTCGCTCTGAGTAAATTATTTTATTTATTTATTATATGTGTATATAATAATAATTATTTATTTATTTATTTTAGTTATTATTATATGTGTATATAACTTTGCTCTGAAGAAATTATTTTATTATTATTATTATTATATGTGTGTATAACTTCGCTCTGAGTTAATTATTTTATTTATTTATTATTATTATTATATGTGTATATAATTATTATTATTTATTTATTTTATTTATTATTATATGTGTGTATAACTTTGCTCTGAGTAAATTATTTTATTTATTTATTATATGTGTTTATAATAATTATTATTATTTATTTATTTTAGTCATTATTATATGTGTATATAACTTTGCTCTGAGTAAATTATTTTAATTGTTTATTATTATTATATGTGTATATAATTATTATTATTATTATTATTTATTTTATTTATTAATATTATATGTGTATATAACTTCGCTCTGAGTAAATTATTTTATTTATTTATTTATTATATGTGTATATAACTTTGCTCTGAATAAATTATTTTATTTATTATTATTATTATTATTATTATTATTATTATATGTGTGTATAACTTCGCTCTGAGTAAATTATTTTATTTATTTATTATTATTATATGTGTATATAATTATTATTATTTTATTTATTATTTATTTATTTATTTACGGCATTTCCATGCCGCCCTTCACACCCTTACAAGGTATATGTCCATGTGGTTGTTGTTGTGGTTCATTCGTTCAGTGGTCTCCGCCTCTCCGTGACCTCCTGGGCCAGCCCACGCCAGAGCTCCCTGTCGGCCGTCAACACCAAGGGCAGGGTTCTGAGCAGAGTGGGGAGGGCCATCTTCCCCTTTCAAAGGGGAAGGAAGAGCCTCTGGATGAGGAAGCCCTTCTCCTTCCTTCCTTCCTCCTTCTGGGCTGGCCTAGTGTTGTCTAGGAGCCTGTGGCGATGACGTCTCCATGGCAACCCCTCTCCCCGCTCTCCCCCCTCCCCCCCCTCGGGGCTGACCTTCGAGGCTCTCGCACTGGACGAGGTTGAGGTAGTCCGCCTGGGAGAGGACGCCGGCCTTGAAGCCCCGCACCAGCCCCTCCAGGTACCCGCCGTCCACGTTGAAGTACAGCTCCGGAAGGCACGACAGCAGCATGGTGGCGGCAGGAGGCAGGGACGGGACCCAGAGAGGGAACCGAGAGAGAGAGGGAACCAGGCGGCGGCGGCGTCTCCGGGAAAGAAGCGGCGGCGGCGGGGGCACGTGACCAGCCCGTCACCTGACAACCAGGAACACTTCCTTCCGCTTCCTTCCAGCGCCCTCTGTCGGAGGAACGGGCCTCCCCCAAAAGCCGCGCCCTGATTGGCTCGCCGGGACAGGGAAAAGAAGGAGGAGGAGGGGCTTCTTCTCCTTTCTCCGCCTGGACTGGGAAAGATCTCGGCGAGGCTCCGCCCAGATTGCCAAAAGCGGCGCCACGATTGGTTGGGCAGGAAAAGGGGCGGGGCGTCTTCTCCTTTCGCCTCAGGGACTGAGAACTCTCTCGGAGGGGCTCCGCCCACGTTTCCAGGAGCGGTTCTGTGATTGGGCGGCGTGAGCGAAAGGGGGCGGGGCTTCTTTCCCATTAGTGGAGGGATAAATAGTGAGCGAGAGAGAGGGTAAGGCTATCTCTCATCCGGGTCCTCGCCCTCCTCGCCGTGATTGGTCCGGCAGGGTCAGAAAGGGGGCGGGACTTCCAGGAACGGTGCTGTGATTGGGTGGCGGGAGCGAAAGGGGGCGTGGCTTCTTTCCCATTGGTGGAGCGATAAATAGTGAGCGAGTGAGAGGATAAAACTCTCTGTCATCCGGGTTCTCTTCCTCCTCGCCGTGATTGGCCGGAAAGGGGGCGGGACTTCTTTCTCATTGGTTGAGCGATAAAGAGTGAGTGAGGGAGAGGGTAAGCCTATCTCTCATCCGGGTTCTCGCCCTCCTCTCCGTGATTGGTCCGGCGGGGTCGGAAAGTGGGCGGGACTTCTTTCCTATTGGTGGAGCGACCAAATAGAGAGCGAGATCGGGGGAGCCTTCCTGTCATCCGGGTCCTCCCTCCCTCCCTCCCCCCTCCCTCCCCCTGAGGGCGGCACACAAAATCACCCGGAAGCAGCAGCATCTGTTTTGCGAGCGAAGGCGCTTTGTTGACAGCCAGAATAGGGGAGGGGGAGTGAGGGGGCGTGGTTTGGGGGGGCTAGTTCCTCCCGCAGGGGAAGGAGGCCCCGCCCCCGTTCCCGTCTGCGCCTGCGCGGGCCCCGAAGCGGCGGCAGAAGCAGTTGGAGTTGAAGAGGCGGCAGTAGCAGGCCGCGCACGGGTCGCAGCACGGGAGGCGACGCCCCACGCACGACTCGTGCACGCGCACGCACCGGCGCCCCCCGGCGGCCGAGAGGGGAGGGAGGGCCGCGGAGGAGGAGGAGGAGGAGGAGGAGCGGGGCGCCCGCGGGGGGGGAGGAGGGGGGAGGAGGAGCAGCACCGGAGGAGGAGGAGGGGGGGGCAGCACCTGCGGGGAGAAAGAGAGAGAAGGGAGGCAAGGTCAGGGCAGAATGTCACAATGGATGGGAACGCCCCTTCAGGAGCGGGGGGGGGGGCTGTTCTGACCTTACCTGAGGGGGGGCCATGAGGAGGGCGCCTGCCCCTTCTTGGCCCGCTTCCTCTTCCTCCAGCGCCAGAAGGGCCAGCTCTGAGGGGGAGGAGGAGAAGGGGGAAAGACACCATCACACAAGGACAGGATTTCAAGATCCAACTGCACACACTCCGTGGTCAAGGGGGTCCCAATGGTGATCGGCACACTGGGTGCACTGCCTCAAGACCTTGGCCTGCACTTAAACACAATCGGCCCTGACCAAGTTACCAGCTGCAAAAGGCCACCTGACTGGGATCTGTACACATTATTTGCCAATACATCACATAGTTCTAGACACTTGGGAAGGGTCCAATGTGTGATCCAATACGATAACCAGCAGAGTGATCTAGTCTGCTGTGGACTCATCTTGTGTTTCTAATAATAATAATAATAATAATAGTAATAATAATATAGCAACAATAACAAAATAATAATATTAAGCCAGTCAAGGTGGTCCCACTAGTGGTCGGCACACTGGGTGCATTGCCTCAAGACCTTGGCCTGCACTTAAACACAATCAGCACTGACCAAACCACCTGTCACATGCAAAAGGCCACCTTACTGGGATCTGCATGCATTATTTGCCAATACATCACACAGTCCGAGGCACTTGGGAAGGTCCAATGTGTGAATCAATACAACAGCCAGCAGAGTGATCCTGTTTGGTGTGTACCAATCTTGTTGTGTTTGAAATAATAATAATAATAGTACTAGACACTTGGGAAGTGTGTGACGTGTGATCCAATACAACAGCCAGCAGAGTGTCTGCTGTGGAATCGTCTTGTTGTGTTTCTAAAAATAATAATAATAATAATAATAATAATCCTAGGCACTTGGGAAGTATCCAATGTGTAATCCAATACAACTGCCAGCGGAGTGTCTGCTGTTGACTCACCTCGTTGTGTTTCAAATAATAATAATAATAATAATAATAGTGCTAGGCACTTGGCAAGGGTCCGACGTGTGATCCAATACAACAGCCAGCAGAGTGTCTGCCATGGACTCATCTTGTTGTGTTTGAAATAATGATGATAATCATAATAATCATAATAATAATACATCACACAGTCCTAGATACTTGGGAAGTGTCCGACGTGTGACCCAATTCAACAGCCATCAGAGTGTCAGTGTGAACTTATCTTGTTGTTTTTCAAATAATAACAACAACAACAATAATACATCACACAGTCCTAGGCACTTGGGAACTGTCCAACGTGTGATCCAATACAACAGCCATCAGAGTGTCTGCTGTGGACTCATCTTGTTGTTTTTCAAATAATAATAATAATAATAATAATAATAACTGTATTTTTGTACCCTGCTTCCACCTCCCCGAAGGGGCTTGTAGGGCTTACATGGGGACAAGCCTGAGATTCAACATGATTAAAAAAAACAACACTGACCTAGGGGGTCTTCGTCCTCTTCCAGGGCCAGGGCCCCTCGGGGGTCAAGGCCGTGGGGGGAGGAAGAGGAAGAGGAGGCCAGGCCCAGCGGAGGGGGCAGGGGCCACAGCAGCAGCCATAGCAGCGTTGTCATCGGCAGCATGGTGGTCCCGGCACAGAGCTGGCGAGGAAACCCTGCAAGAGAGAAGACAGAGAGCCTGTAAAGGCCATCCAGTCCCACCCCACCCCCTTTCTGCTGTGCAGGGAAAGCACAATTAAAGCCCTCTCGACAGGTGGCCAGCCAATCCTCCTAGGTATTGGATAGGTCCATAAAGATAGACAGTCCCAGGATCAAAGACTCCTAGGGGTCCCCAAAGGCTATGCAGCCTGACCCCCTTCTTTCTGTTTTGCAGGGAAAGCACAATTAAAGCCCTCTCGACAGGTGGCCACCTGGCTCTTAATTAATTATTGTTATTATAGAGTTGGAAGAGACCCCAGGGATGCTGCATCATAGAGTCAGAGCATTAAGGAGCCCTCTAAAGGACATCTAGTCAAATCTCCTTTCTGCTTTGTAGGGAAAACACAATTAAAGCCCTCCCGACAGATGCCCCCCACCAGCCCCTGCTTGATAATAATTATTGTTATAGAATCCTAGAGTTGGACAAGACCCCATGGACGCTGCATGATAGAGAATCAGAGCACCAGAGAGACCTCTAAAGGCCATTCAGTCCAACCCCCTTCTTTCTGCTTTGCAGGGAAAACACAATTCAAGCACCCCCGACAGACGGCCACCCCAACTCTCCAAGGTACTGGATAGGTTCCTGAAGAGATAGGGATCCAGGGTGAAAGGCTCCTGCAGTTGGAAGGCGCCATCCAGTCCTACTGCTTTCTTTCTGCCTTTAGGCAGGAAAAGCACCATCAAAGCCCTCCCAACAGATGGCCACCCAGCCTCATAGATACTCTCAAGTTCATCCACAAGAAGGGTCAGAGTTGGAAGGGACCCTTAAAGGCTGTCCAGTCCGACCCCCTTCTTTCTGCCTTCATGCAGGGAAGGCACAATGAAAGCAGCCTGACAGATGGCCATCCAGCTTATGCTTCAAAGCCTCCAAAGGCTTTGAAAAGGTCTCTCAAGGCGCAGAGTGATCCCCTGAAACTTTACCTGGAGGTGCAAGAGACAGGTGCTGGCTCCCTGCCTTCTTCCTTCTTTCCTCCGGGCCTCCTCGCAGGGGGCTTATATGGGCATCCCCCCTCACTCTGTGGAGTGGCCACGTGACCAGAGGGGGGGGCTTCAGGAGAGGGAGGGGCTGTCTGGTGGGCCCACCATCCCACAGCATTCAGCCATGGCACTTAAATTGCTGCTCAACTGCGTCAATTCTGCACTGTAGATCAGACATGGCCCGACTTCGGCCATCCTTCCAGGTGTTTCGGAATCCAACTCTCATCATTCCTAAATAGGCTGATAGGAATTGTGGAAATTGAAGTCCAAAACAGCTGGAGGGCCAAAGTTGGCCCATGCCTGGTGTAGATGCACCCTTGGAAACTAGAGCAGGGAAAGTTACTAGCTGAAAGTTACTGTTATTTTATGACTGCTTTTATTCCCCTTTTATTATTATTCTGATGATGTTGTTGTTTGTTGTTTATGTTTTGATTTCATTTCTGTATTATGTTGTCCGGGCTTAGCCACATGTAAGCCGCTCTGAGTCCCCATTGGGGAGATGGTGGCGGGGTAGAAATAAAGTTGATGATGATGATTAATACATGGTGAGTTTGCAGACAACACCAAATGGGGAGGGATAGCCAATACTCCAGAGGACAGGAGCAGGATTCAAAACGATCTTGACAGATTAGAGAGATGAAGGGCCAAAACTCACACAATGAAGTTCAACAGGGACAAATGCAAGAGACTCCACTTTGGCAGGAAAAACGAAATGCAAAGATACAGAATAGGGGACGATGAGGCCTGGCTCGAGAGCAGGAAGTGTGAAAAAGATCTTGGAGTCCTCGTGGACAGGAAGTTAAACATGAGCCAGGAATGTGATGTGGCGGCAAAAAAAGTCAGTGGGATTCTGGCCTGCATCAATAGGAGCATCAATAGTGTCTAGATCTAGGGAAGTCCTGCTCCCCATGCTCTATTCCGCTTTGGTTAGACCACTTTACCTGGAATATTGTGTCCAATTCTGGGCACCACAATTCAAGAGAGATGTTGACAAGCTGGAATGTGTCCAGAGGAGGGCGACTACAATGATCAAGGGTCTGGAGAACAAGCCCTATGAGGAGCGGCTTAAGGAGATGGGCATGTTTAGCCTGAAGAAGAGAAGGATGAGAGGAGATATGATGAGGGCCATGGATAAATAAATATGTGAGAGGAAGCCACAGGGAGGAGGAGGGAGCAAGCTTCCTTTCTGCTTCCCTGGAGACTAGGACGCAACTGAACAATGGCTTCAAACTACAAGAGAGGAGATTCCATCTGAACATTAGGAAGAACTTCCTGACTGTGAGAGCCGTTCAGCAGTGGAACTCTCTGCCCCGGAGTGTGGTGGAGGCTCCTTCTTTGGAAGTTTTGAAGCAGAGGCTGGATGGCTATCTGTCAGGGGTGCTTTGAATGCAATATTCCTGCTTCTTGGCAGAATGGGGTTGGACTGGATGATGGCCCAGGAGGTCTCTTCCAACTCTAGGATTCTATGATTCTAGGGAAGAATCATAGAACCCTAGAGGTGGAAGGGACCCCCAAAGGCCATCCAGTCCAAACCCCTTCTCTCTGCCTTCAGACAGGAAAAGCACAACCAAAGCACTCTCAACAGATGGCCATCCAGCCCTTGCTTGATAAGAAGAAGAAGAAGAAGAGAATCCTAGACTTGGAAGAGACACCCCCAGGGCCATCTAGTCCAACCCCCTTCTGCCTTCAGGCAGGAAAAGCATGCACACATGCACACACCTGAATAGATGGCCACCCAGCCCATTTGATAATAATAATAGAATCCTTGAATTGGAAGACTCCTAAAGGCCATCTAGTCCAACCCTACAGGAAAAGCCCAATCAATGCTCCCCCCCCCCTCCGCCAACAGATTGCCATCCAGCCTCTGTTTAAAAGCCTCCAAGGAAGGAGCCACCATTGGGTGCCTTCCACCTGGACATGAATGTCTTCATTGCAAAGACTGTGAGGATCCAGAACAGGCCTCCATAGTCATGTGCAGGACCATTGCCTTCTACACTTGGAAGGCCGCAAAGGATGGCCAGTGATGACGGTGATTCCTCTCCCTGCGAAGAGGAGGAAGGAGCGTTGGGCGCTAATGAGGTTCAAGGGGACAGAGTGCCCTGTTCTCCCCTCGCTTCGCCACCCACTGCCAACCTCATCTCTTGTTGTTGTTGTTGTTGTTGCGCATGTTGTTGATTGTTGGGGCGGCCGCCTGGCTATTTGGGGCCTTGTTTCCTGGAAGCAGGCGGCGAGCGGCTGATTAGTCCCTGATTGAGTGAGCGGAGGCTGCAAATGGAAAGGCTTTCAAGGGGGAAGGAGACCCTAATGGCTTCTCCGAAGCCTCCCCTTCCTCCCCTCCCCATCCTTTCCCTTCCTCTCTCTCCCCCCCCCCCCCCCACACCTTTGCTTTTGGGGCTGCAAAGCCACCAAGAGAAACCCAGCAAAGACCCCATTGGGCCCCAAAAAGGAGGAAGAGGTGCACCCTAATAATAAATAAATAAATAATGAGGGCAAGACATGGAGAGAGAGTGGCCAGATGGACAAGCTGGGTTTAGAAAAGGCAGAAGAACGAGAGACCCAGTGGGCAATATCCGAATGCTGGAGAATGGAGAAAGGCAGGGAGTTTCGGAAAAAACATCTATTTCTGGGTTTTTTGAATATTCGAAAGCTTTTAACTGTGTGGATCATAATAAATTGTGGCAAGTTCTTGGTGGGATGGGCATCCCAAGCCCCCTTCCCTCTCTCCTGAGGAATCTGTACAAGGACCAAGTAGAACTCACCATGGAACAAGAGACTGGTTCAAGATTGGGAAAAGAGTATAGCAGGGTTGTGTACTCTCACCCAACCTATTCCACTTGTATGCAGAACACATCGTGCGGTGTGCAGGGCTTGACGAATGCAAGGCTGGGGTGAAAATTGCTGGAAGAAACATTCACAACCTCAGATATGCAGATGATCCTGCTTTGATGGCCAAAAGTGAGGAGGAGCTGAGGAGCCTTCTCACCAAGGTGGAAGAAGAAAGCGCAAAAGCTGGGTTGCAGTTAAACATTTAAAAAACCCAAAATTATGGCAGCAAGAATGATTGACAACTGGGAAATAGAGGGAGAAAACGTGGAGGCCGTGACAGACTTTGTATCTCTAGGTGCCAAGATGAGTGCAGACACAGAGTACAGCCAGAAAATCAGGAGACGCTTCCTTCTTGGGAGGAGAGCAATGTCCAGTCTCGACAAAATAGTAAAGAGTAGAGACATCAGACTGGCAACCAAGATCCATTGCCTAGTCCAAGCCATGGTATTATTCCCTGTAGTCACCTACGGATGTGAGAGCTGGACCTCAGGGAAGGCTGAGTGAAGGAAGAGAGATGCTTTTGAGCTGTGGTGTTGGAGGAAAGTTCTGAGAGTTCCTTGGACTGCAAGAAGATCCAACCAGTCCATCCTCAAGGAAAGAAAGCCCGACTGTCCAATGCTCCTTCCTCTTCACAGGGAGAATCATTATCATCATCACTGGGGATCCTTCACAGTCTTCCAAGTGTAGAGTCTTGGCAATGAGCCCAATTATGACTATGGAGACCTGTTCTGGGTCCTCACAGTCTTTGCAGTGGAGACAGTCATGTCCAGGTGGAAGGCACCCAACACGGGCTTCCTTGATGCTCCTTCTGCCTCCTGACACACTTCTCCCTTCCGGCCTCCATTTGCCCCTCTCCAAAATCCACAGTTGGCCATACCTGGCCTCCATTTACACGCTTGAGGGCCAAGACTTCCCAAGTCTGTCTCTGTGTCCATTCCACATATTATAAGGTTCACGTTAAGCCCAGCTTTCAATCTCTTTTGCTGCCCACCGACACTCCATTTTCCGTTCTTCAGTTGAGAGTGAAGTCGAACATGACCCCCCCCCCCCCCCCCCATATGAGATAGTAACTTTTCATATTTTCTCCTGTGTATGTAAACTTCTCCTGAACCTTTTGCCCCCTTCCCATCTCCTTGAGGAAAAATGTGTAAGGAAGTTGCTCTGGCTCTGTGAAATCAATTAGCGGTTGTGGAAACTCTTATCTCACTACATTTCTTGCATGGAAAAATAACAAAGGAATATTTTCTTGACCTCGGAGGCTGGCCATCAAGAAGACAATCACTTGGCAGACTTTTTAATCACATTACAATGGGAGGTAAAATGACCTTCAGAAAGTCCTCTTCCTCCCAACTCATTTTCTTTCAAGCCTTCTAATTCAAGACATTCACCAAAGTCCCCCTTTGTGCTCCAATCCAACCGCAAGAGGAAAACTCGGATTAAGTGATCAATGCTTATCTCCGACCCATCACGACACAATAGATTGCCTTTTCTTGAAGGTTTGGATTCGTTAGCCCCCCTGGACATTTCCTGTAACTTCATAATCCATTCAAGAATGCATTGTTTTCCTTCGTCCCACCTCCCTCCCTTCTGATTCGCTGGAGCACCGAAGCGGCAGGAGTCTTCTGATTGGCTCTGGTGCACCACGGAAGCCCTGTGTTGGGCGGGGAGCGGGAGTTTTGAACCACACAATGCTATATTTTCTATAAAAATGGCATTTATTTCTGTACACGCATGCTTAGCTTAGCGAATGATTGCCGCTTTGCATCGTTTTCAGCTGAATCGCTAATAAATCATCTCAGTGGCACTTTCTTCAACTTTGGTGAGATTCTTTTTGGGAACTTAGGGAAAATAAATTGCTTAAAATTCGGCTTCTCTATGCGTATATATGCATAGATGTGTGTATGTGTGTGTGTTTGTGTATATATATGTGTGGTTTTGCACATGCATTGTAATGTATTTTTGGGGGGTTGCTTTTTAAGTCCCTTCTGTTGTGTTTTTCAGTGTTTTTATGAGTAACTAGCTGTACCCGCCATGCATTGCTGTGGCCAACCTTCCCTCTTTCTCCCCTTCCTTCCTTCCTTCCTTCCTTCCTTCCTTCCTTCCTTCCTATCTTTCCTTCTCCTCTTCCTTCTCTATCTCTTTCCTTCCTTCCCCCTTTTTCTTTCTCTTTTGGTCTCTTTTCTTCCTTCTCTCTTTCCTTCTTTCCTTCCCTCCCTCTTTCTCTACATCTTCCCCCTTCCTTCACTCCCTCTTTCCTTCCTTCATTCCCTTTTTTCTTTCCTTCTTTCCTTCCTTCCTCCCCACTTTTTCTTTCCCTCCCTCTTTCTCTCATTTCTTCCTTCTCTACCTCTTTCCTTCCTTCCCCCTTTTTCTTTCTTTTCTGCTGTCTCTCTTATCTTTCCTTCCATCTTTCCTTTTCTTTCCTTTTCCTCTTCCTTCTTTCTCTTACTTTCCTTCCTTCCCCCTTTTTCTTTACCTCCCTTTCTCTTTCTTCCTTCTTTCCTTCCTTCCCGTCTTTCCTTCTCCTCTTCCTTCTCTATCTCTTTCCTTCCTCCCCCCTTTTTCTTTCTCTTCTGCTGTCTCTTTTTTCCTTCCTTCTCTCTTTCCTTCTTTCCTTCCCTCCCTTTCTCTACGGGAAGGGGTGGGGCGGGGTTTGAAGGGGGCGGGGTTTGGAGGGGAAGAAGAAGGAGGGGGAGGAGGGATGGATTTGGACAGGGTGGGAAGGGGCGGGGCGGGGTTTGGAGGGGGCGGGGTTTGGAGGGGAAGAAGAAGGATGGGGAGGTGGTAAGATTGGCGAACATGAACGTGTGGGGCGGGGCGGGGGAGGGAGGGGGGCGTGGTGTGGCGTGGTCATGTGGGGCGGGGCGGGATAGGATGGGGCGTGGCTTGCACGGAAGGTCCGTTGGCCGTTCGGCCATGTGCGCGTGCCAGGGACTTGTGGCGGGGCGCCATTGCGTATGCTCAGTTGTTTTGTCTAATTGTGAGTGTGTTGTTATGTTGTTTAGTATTTTGAATCGATTTGTGCATACCTTGTGGGTTGAGGTATGTGCATGGGAATTTTGTTAAATTTTCGTTTGGGGTTTTTTTGAGTTTTGCTGTCCCGTTCGACGCCCCTTACAGATTTATATATATAGATGGTCACTTGTTGTCCTGATAGGTGTCTTTGTAATTGTATGAAATTATTGGTTTTATTGTGTATTGTTATTATGTATTGTTATGTACTCGCGTAGGGATCGAATCATGCTGGCTGGAAGCTGCCCTGAGGCCCCCCCCCCTCCCCCGGGGGTTGAGAAGGACGGGGTATAAATATTTGAAATAAATGAAATAAATAATAAACCATTATAATTATCATTGTTATTATTTCTTACAAGTTCCAAGGGTCAAATGAACTGGAGAGGCCAGCAAAGAACATTTTCTGTTCCTGGTCTGAAAGGGTTCTATTTCCTGTTTAATTGCGCAAGGCCTTTCCCGTGAAAGGAGCGCTTCTGCTCCAGAAATGTCCTTGTTGTGGCCGACACAAACTAGGCTGCCATTGGTTGAGATCCAATGAGAAAGTATTGCCAAAGCATGCAATCCCTCCTTCCCTTCCACAGAAACCAAGCTTTGGCAGTATCATAAACTTTCCCATGTTTTTATGGCAGGACCAATTAGGAAATAATGACATCTGTAATCCAGGGACAAAAATCATAGTTTTGTTGTGTGTGTTTTGTTGTGTCAGGAGCGACTTGAGAAACTGCAAGTCGCTTCTGGTGTGAGAGAATTGGCTGTCTGCAAGGACGTTGGCCAGGGGACAATGCCCGGATGATTTGATGTTTTACCATCCTTGTGGGAGGCTTCTCTCATGTCCTCGTATGAGGAGCTGGAGCTGACAGAGGGAGCTCATCCGCCTCTCCCCGGATTCGAACCTGCAACATCGGACTTCAGTCCTGCCAGCACAGGGGTTTAACCCACTGCGCCACCGGGGACTCCTAAAAATCATAATTTTTCATTTATTTAGATAAATCATAGATAAATCATTTATTTATATAGTGCAATCTATATAAATAAAAATGTAATGTTTGTTTGTGTGATTAACATAACTCAAATACCACTGGACGAATTGACACCAAATGTGGACACAAGACACCTCTCAGGCCAGGGAGTGACCATCACTCGTAAAAACACTGGAAAACAAAGCGGAAGAGACTTTAAAAGCCAAAAAATTTAAATTACAATGTTCATGCTTATCTTCTTACCTAATTGGATTTACCTAATCTTTTAAAGTGCTTTTTACTTAGATGCTTTTTACTTATCTATATAAATAAAAAGGTAACGTTCATTTGTGGGATTAACATAACTCAAAAACTACCGGACGAATTGACACCAAATTTGGAGACAAGACACCTCTCAGATCAGAGAAAAAAACACTGAAGAACACAGCAGAAGGGACTTGAAAAGCCAAAAATGCAAAAAGACACTACAGCGCATGTGCAAAAATGATTCCCCCTGGCAAACAAAACCCACAATAGCATAGCCACACTTTCTTTTGGACTACATATACACAAATATACACACACAAAACACATATACACAGACTGGGCCACAGCAACTTGTGATTTTGTGATAGGAAACTCACACTACTTCAGGTACATCTAGTCTAGTCTATATAAATAAAAATGTAATGTCCATTTGTGAGATTAATATAACTCAAAAACCACTGGATGAATGGCCGCCAAATTTGGACACAAGACACCTAACAGGCCAACAAGTGACCATCACTCATAAAAATACTGGAAAACAAAGCGGAAGGGATGTAAAAAGCCAAAAAATTAAAAATTACATTACAACATATGCGCAAAACCACATATACACATATTCACAAATATATACACACACATATACACATACAAAACACATATACACAGACTGGGCCACAGCAATGCGTTGCAGGGGACAGCTAGTCTATATAAATAAAAATGTAATGTTCATTAGTGGGATTAACAGAACTCCAAAACCACTGAGAAAATTGAGACCAAATTTGGACACAAGACACCTAACAACCCAATGAGCGACCATCACTCAAACAAAATTATTTTGTCACTTGGGAGGTGTAGTTGCTGGGATTTATAGTACACCTACAATCAAAGAGCCTTCTGAACTCCATCAATGATGGAATTGAACCAAACTTGGCACACAGGCCTCCACGACCCAAGAGAAAATACTGGAAGGGTTTGGTGGGCAGTGTCCTTTAGTTTTGGAGTTGTAGTTCACCTACATCCAGAGAGCACTATGGACTCAAACAATGATGGATCTGGACCAAACTTGGCATGAATATTCCATATGCCCAAATATAAACACAGATGGAGTTTTGGGGAAATAGACCTTGACATTTGGGATTTGTGGTTACTGGGATTTATAGTTCACCTACAATCAAAGAGCACTCTAAACTCCACCAATTATGGAACTGAACCAAATGTGGTACACAGGACTCCCACGCCCAATAGAAAACACTAGAAGGGTTTGGGGGGCATTGACCTTGAGTTTAGGAGTTGTAGTTCACCTCCATCCAGAGAGCAAAATCGACTCAAACAATGATGGATCTGGACCAAACTTGGCACGGATATTCCATATGACCAACTAGGCACTCAGATGGAGTTTGGGGAAAATAGCCCTTTACATTTGGGACTTGTAGTTGCTGGGATTTATAGTTCACCTAAAATCAAGGAGCATTGTGAACCCCGCCAATAACAGAATTGGGGCAAACTTCCCACACATTTCCCTATGCATGACCAACAGAAAATACTTGAGGCCACCCAGTCCAACTCCCTTCTTCACCAGTCCTTTGTCCCACTCTTGTCATCATTCCACAGATATATAAACCCTTTTTCCTACTTCCAACAGACCTCACAACCTTTGAGGATGCTTGCCATAGATGCAGGCGAAACGTCAGGAGAAAATGCCTCTAAAACATGGCCATATAGCCCGAAAACCCCTACAACAAGCCAGACATCTAATCACCTCAACAAAAGTTTGCTCCAGGCACTGTCAGGCCACCAAATGCTCATCAAGGTGGTCAGTTGAAACATTCCCACCTAGCTCCAACAGACAAGCGTCCTTTTTCCCACCCTGGTCATCATTCCACAGATATATAAACCTATTTTCCTAGTTCCAACAGACCTCACTACCTCTGAGGATGCTTGCCATAGATGCAGGCGAAACGTCAGGAGAGAATGCCTCTAGAACATGGCCATAGAGCCCAAAAAAACCTACAACAACCCACTTTCTGATGACTTTATTTTCCAGATCCCCAGAAACGCCTGGCAGGGAATGGCTAGTATATCATAATAATAATACAATTCTGCTACAATAACAGAGTAGAATGGGCTGGAGTAGGAAGTCCCTCCATCCTGAAGAAAGAAACTTTGTCTCCTTGAGGAAACTTTGTGTCCTCGAGGAGACTTTCCCCCTTTGTTGGTGAGAGAACCGATGAGATGACGACATTGCAAACACCGAGAGACAAGACCCAGGGTTTGCAAAACCCGCATCCTGACGTGGAAAGAGACACGCGTGTCTCCAAACGCAACCCCCCCCCCCCCGGCTGTGTGCTGGCAGCAGGGGAGGGGGCGGGGCTTGTCCGGGGAGACTCCCGGTGGGCGGGGCTACATTCGGCGAGGCCCCTCCCTCCTGGGCGCCTCTGACGTCACCGCGGAGGAAGAGGAGGAGGAGGGGGGGGGCCTGGGAGGCATCTCTGCTGCTGCTGCTGCGTCTGCGCCTGCGCCTGCGTCCCTCGGCCTCTGCGGGTAGGACTCCGGCCCCCGGGGGAGGGGGGGTGAGTTTGGGGGGGGGGTCCTTCCTTCGCTCCCTTCCCCCTCCTGCAACAACACCCCCCTCCCAGAGGGAGGGGGGTTGTTGTTGCAGGAGGGGGAAGGGAGCGAAGGAAGGACCCCCCCCCCCAGAGACACACTTGCGAGGCCTCTCTCTAGAGTGCAGCCCCCCCCCCCCCATTGGGGCCCATTGACAACTTCCAAAGGAAGGGGGTGTTGTGGGTATTTCCCCCCCCCCCCAACTCCAGAGACTGTTTTGGGAGGGGTGTTCCTGCAGCCCCCCCTCTCGTTACCCCTCCCTTTGCCCGTGGTTCCCATATGGGGGGTGCCCCCCTCCCACATAACCCCCCCCCCCCCCCGTTGGGCAGGCTGGGAGGCCAGCAGGGTCTGTGGCTTCTCCTGGGGGGGGGGGCAATCTTCGCGGGACTGCATGCCTTGGGGGGTTGTTTTGGGGAAAGGAGGGGGGAGGAAGAGTGAGAAGAAGGAAGGAAGGAAGGGGGAGAGGAGAGGAGGCAGGCAGGAAGGAAGAAGAATTTGAAGAAGAAAGCATAGAAATAAAGGAAGGAAGGAGAAGGAGGAAGGAAGGAGGAAAGGAAGAAGGAAAGAAGGATGAGAGGCAAGGAAGGGGGAGGGAGGAAGTAGAAGAAGGGGAAGAAGAAAGGAAGGAAAAGAAGAATTGGAGAAATAAAGAAAGAAGAATGGGAGGAAGAAACGAAAAAAAGTGAAGCAGAATGGAAGGAAGGAAGAAGAATGGGAAGAGGAAGAAAAAGAAATAAAAAAGGAAGGAAGGAAGGAAGGAAGGAGAATGGGAGGAAGAAAGGAGGAAAAGAAAGGAAGAAGGAAAGAAGGATGAGAGGCAGAGAAAGGGGAAGAAGGAAGAAGGGGAAGGGGAAGAAGAAAGGAAAAAAGAAAGAAGTGGAGAAAGAAAGAAGAATGGGAGGAAGAAAGAAAGAAAAGTAAATCAGAATGTAAGGAAGGAAGAAGAATGGGAAGAAGGAAGGAAGAAAAGGAAGAAGAAAAGATGGAAGGGAAGTGGGAGGGAAGAGAAGAAAGAAGGCAAGCAGGAATTGGATGAAGGAAGAAAAAGAAAGAAGGAATGAAGGAAGGAGAAGAGGAGGAAAAGAAAGGAAGAAAAGAAGGATGAGAGGCAGGGAAGAAAAAGAAAGAAAGAAGAAACGAAAGAAGAATTAGAAGAAGGAAGGAAGAAAAGGAAGAAGAAAAGATGGAAGGGAAGTGGGAGGGAAGAGAGGAAAGAAGACAAGTAGGAATTGAAAGAAGGAAGAAAAAGAAATAAAAAGGAAGGAAGGAGAAGGGGAGGAAGGAAGGAGGAAAAAAGGAAGAGGAAAAGAAGAATGAGAGGCAGGGAAGGGGGAGGAAGAAGAAGGGGGAGGAAGAAGAAGGGGAAGAAGAAAGGACAAAAAAGAAAGAATGGGAGGAAGTAAGGAGGAAAAGAAAGGAAGAAAAGAAGGAGGAGAGGCAGGGAAGGGGGAGGGAGGAGGAAGAAGAAGGGGAAGAATGGGAGGTAAAAAGGAAGAAAAATAAAGCAGAATGGAAGGAAGAAGAAAAGATTGAAGGGAAGTGGGAGGGAGGGAAGGATGCAAGGAAAGAAGGCAGGGAGGAAGGCAAAAGAATGGGAAGAAAGAAGAAAGGGAGGAAGAAGAATGGGGAGGGAGGGAGGAAGGAGAAGAAAGAAAGGCAGGAAGGAGGAAGAACGGGAAGAAAGGAGAGGAAGGGAGGAAGGAAGAAAAAAGAACTGAAGAAATGAAAGGGGAGGAAGAAGCATGAGAAGAAGGAAGGAAGGGAGGAAGGAAGGCAGTCAGGAAAAAAGAAGGAAGGGAGGAAGAAAAATGGTGAGAGATGAAGGAAGGAGAAGGAAGAAAGGCAGGCAGGAAGGAGGAAGAATAGGAAGAAAGAAGGAGCAAAAGGAAGGAAGAAAAAAGAAATGAATGAAAGGGGAAGGAGGAGGAAGCAGGAGAAGAAGGAAAGAAGAGAGGGAAGGATGGAAGAAGGCAGGCAGGAAGAAGGAAGGAAGGGAAAGAAAGAAAGAAGAATGGGAGGAAGGAATGGGAAGAGGAAGGAAGGAAGGAAGGAAGGAAGGAAGGAAGGAAGGAAGGGTGATGGAAGGGAGGGAGGGCAGGCCTGTGCAGCCGTGGTCCCTCCATCTGGAAGCGGGGACGCCAGGGAGCCCCCCCCCCCCCCCCCCCGCTGTGGGCCTGTTTTTAACCCCACTGTGATATTTAATTGGCTTTCCAAACGTGTTCTGCAGACCCTGAAACTTGACCCAAGTGTGGGATGCTTGAGTCCCTTTGAGGAGACCACCAACCTAAATAAAGGGACGACCAGTCATCATCCGAGTCCCAGGCCAGCCCCTCACTTGGGCCCTTGGCTCTACTCCGAACTTTGGGGGAGCTCCCAAGGGGCTGGCCCTACTCAGGAGACCCAGCGGACCCTTTGGAGGGAGGAGGAGGAGGAGGGTGATAGTTGGGCGTTCCTGCCTGGAGCCCCTTCCTCTCTTTCACATCCAGCCTCTTCCCTCCTTTCAGGGCCTGCTCTATCCATGGGGAGAAGGGGGGGGGGGAGGCGAGGTATAGATAAAGTAAACAACAACAATAATAGTTGGGTGCTCCTGTCTGAAGCCCCTTCCTCTCCCCCTCATGTCCAGCCTCTTTCCTCCTTGCAGGGCATGCTCTGTCCTGCCCATGCGCCAGGGAGGGGGCAATAAAGATAATACTACTACTACTACTACTACTAATAATAATAATAATTGGGTGCTGCTATCCGAAGCCCCTTCCTCTCTCACTTCCGGCCTCTTTCCTCCTTGCAGGGCCTTCTCTGTCCTGCCCATGCACCAGGGAGGGGGCAATAAAGTTAATAATAATAATAATAATAATAATAACCGCCAGGTCTCAGCGGTGGCCGGGAAAGCTTTTGCACAATTAAAACTTGTGCGCCAGCTGTGCCCGTACCTTGGGAAGTCTGATCTGGCCACGGTGGTCCATGCTCTTGTCACATCCCGACTGGATTACTGCAACGCACTCTACGTGGGGTTGCCTTTGAAGACTGTTCGGAAACTCCAACTAGTCCAGCGGGAGGCAGCCAGATTGCTCACCGGAGCGTCATACAGGGAGCATACCACCCCCGTTGTGTCAGCTCCACTGGCTGCCGATCCAGTTCCGAGTACAATTCAAAGTGCTGGTTTTGACCTACAAAACCCTATACGGTTCTGGCCCAGTGTGTCTGTCCAAATGGATCTCCCTCTACATCCCACCTCGAAGTTTAAGATCTTCTGGGGAGGCCCTGCTCTCGACCCCACCACTGTCACAAGTGAGACTGGCGGGGATGAGGAGCAGGGCCTTCTCCGTAGTGGCCCCCCCACCTGTGGAACTCACTCCCCGGGGAGATCAGATCAGCGACTTCCCTTCTCCCATTCAGGAAAAAGCTGAAAACTTGGATGTGGGACCAGGCTTTTGGAAACTCTGGCAGCTAAAAAGAAAGACCACAATGATGGGCAAATAATGACGAAACCTATTGGACCTATGGAACTCGAAACACTGACCATGAGACTGTTTATTGATGTGCTATTGTGTTATATATTGATGTTTTTAATCTGTTAATTGTTTAACTATTGCAATTGTTTTTATAATTGTATGTATTTGGATAAGGTCATCGAATTGTGCCTTCTTTTTGTAAGCCGCCCTGAGTCCCCCCTCGGGGGGTGAGAAGGGCGGGGTATAAGCAGCAGAAATAAATAAATAAATAAATAAATAAATAAATAATAGTTTGGGTGTTGCTGTGGGAAGCCCCTTCCTCTCTGACTTCCGGCCTGTTTCCTCCTTGCAGGGCTTCTCCCCCCTCGGTCCCCTCCATGTGCCGGTGAGGAGAGTGTGCCAGGATGTCCTCCTCCTCCTCCGCCTCCTCGTCCTCCTCGTCCTGCTCCCCAGCGGCAGAGGGCCAGATCGCTGGGCTGTACGACCTGGAGGGCACGCTGGGCAAGGGCCACTTTGCGGTGGTGCGGCTGGCGCGGCACGTCTTCACGGGGGAGCGCGTGGCGGTGAAGGTGATCGACAAGGCGAAGCTGCGTGGGGGCGGGGCGGTGGCGCAGCTGCTGCAGGAGGTGCGCTGCATGAAGCTGGTGCAGCACCCCAACGTGGTGCGCCTCTACGAGGTCATCGACACGCAGGCCAAGCTGTACCTCATCCTGGAGCTGGGCAGCGGCGGGGACATGTTCGACCACCTCCTGCGCCACGAGGGCGGCCTGGGCGAGGAGCGCGCCAAGCACTACTTCGCCCAGATCGTCCACGCCATCGCCTACTGCCACCGCCTCCACGTGGTGCACCGCGACCTCAAGCCCGAGAACGTGGTCTTCTTCCAGGAGCAGAGCGTGGTCAAGCTCACCGACTTCGGATTCAGCAACTGCTTCCAGCCGGGCAGCATGCTGGCCACGTCTTGTGGCTCTCTGGCCTACTCCGCCCCCGAGATCCTGCTGGGCGACGAGTACGAGGCCCCCGCCGTGGGTAAGGCTAAGAGTTGTGGGAGTTGAAGTCCAAAACACCCAGAGGGAGGGCCGTAGCTTGCCCAGGCATGGATGCGGCGGGAATGGATGGGGAAGTGGCCGGTGGTCAGTCAGTGGGGACATGGGTCAAGAGGGGCCTTAGGGCAGCAGGGCCAAAGGAGCATTTCCCGGTGCCACATGTCCAGAAGCCACAAGGAGAGGCAGCAGGTCATACATACATACATTGTTGTTGTTGTTGTTGTTGTTGTTGTTTTGTCGAAGGCTTTCATGGCCAGAATCACTGGGGTGTTGTTGTCTGGTTTCCAGGCTGTATAGCGAATGTGTTCTATCAGCATTTTCTCTGGTTGTTGTAGGTTTTTTTGGGCTGTATGGCCATGGTCTAGACTAGAGGCATTCTCTCCTGACGTTTTGCCTGCATCTATGGCAAGCATCCTCAGAGGTTGTGAGGTCTGTTGGAACTCGGAAAAAGGGTTTATATATCTGTGGAATAATGACCAGGGTGGGACGAAGGACTCTTGTCTGCTGGAGCTAGGGGTGAATGTTTCAACTGACCACCTTGACTAGCATACAATGGCCTGGCAGTGCCTGGAGCAAACTTTTGTTGAGAGGTGATTACATATCCCTGCCTGCTTCCTCTCTGTTGTTGTGCATTTTCTCCGCTTGACATTTTGCCGGCATCTGTGGCTCCAGGCATCGTCGGAGGACCTGATGGTAGCCAAGCAAGGGGAGTGTGTGTGTGTGTACATACATACATACATACCTGTGTAATCATGTCCAGGTGGGAGGAAGAACCATTGTCTGTTCAATTAGTGTAAACGGTGCAATTAGCAAGCTTGATTTGCATGCATTGAGTGGGATCCCACTTGCTGTCCCGCCATCAGATCCTCTAAACATGATGCCAAGTACAGACACAGGCGGAACGTCAGGAGGAGAAGAAAATGGGTTGTTGTAGGTTTTTTCGGGCTATATGTCCATGTTCTAGAGGCATTCTCTCCTGACGTTTCGCCTGCATCTATGGCAAGCATCCTCAGAGGTTGTGAGGTCTGTTGGAACTAGGAAAATGGGTTTATATATCTGTGGAAAGACCAGGGCGGGACAAAGGACTCTTGTCTGCTGGAGCTAGGTGTTAATGTTTCAACTGACCACCTTGATTAGCATATAATGGCCTGACAGTGCCTGGAGCAAACTTTTTGTTGAGAGGTGATTAGATGTCCTTGTTTAATGTATTGTCGAAGGCTTTCGTGGCCGGAATCACTAGGTTGTTGTAGGTTTTTTTGGGCTATATGGCCATGTTCTAGAGACATTCTCTCCTGACGTTTCGCCTGCATCTATGGCAAGCATCCTCAGAGGTAGGGAGGTCTCTTGGAACTAGGAAAAAGGGAATGACCAGGGTGGGACAAAGGACTCTTGTCCGCTGGAGCTAGGGGTGAATGCTTCAACTGACCACCTTGATTAGCATTTGATTGCCTGGCAGTGCCTGGAGCAATCTTTTGTTGAGAGGTGATTAGATGTCCTTGCTGAATGCTGAATCCATTGGCCATGCAGCCTGGAAACAACACAACACCCCATTGCTGTTGATGTTGTGGTTTTGGTTATGGCAGCTGACCAGAGCTTGATGGACATCCCCAGGTCTCTCCCCCAAAATCCGAGGTGTGCCTTAGGGGAGGGTCTCATGTCACGCGGCGCAGGCCCTTCTGGGCTAGGGATGCTGACCAGCCCTCAAGAGGGGAGGGAAGGGGAGGAGAGGGGAGGGACAAAACAGGACAAAAGAAGGATTTGTTTTCTTTATAAATTTAAATATCTTTCCTCTTTTAATTGGTGAACTCAGACCTTTTACGTTCCAAGAAATGACCTTAATGTTTTTTTTTCTGGTTTGACTTATCCATCATACTCTGATGTGATACCTGTAGTTGTATTATCTTCCTTTCTCCCTCAAAATCCTATTTATAGAAAGCAGTGAATCCGAAAGGACGCCAGGAAGGGAGGTGTGGGGGGTCCCTATTTAGATCCCACTCCTCAGCCAGGTCTAAGAACATGCACCCCCTCCTCCATTTGGGGTGGGGGGGGGGTCTGTTTCTGCATTAGGCTCTGCCTGGGTGGTTCCTGGGGAGGGCAGGATGTGGCAGAGCCAGGGCAGGAAGTGCGTGCGGCTGCTTCCTCTGCCTTTTCCTGTTCTCTGGTTCAAGAGCGAAGGCTGATCAAGCTGCAGAAATGGGGCAGCCACATCCGCACTTTCCAAAAGGCTTAGCAGCATTTGAGGGGGTGGGTGGGCAGAGGGGGCGCCTTCCCCTTGAGGCTGCAATCTCTGCAAGCCCCCCTCCCCCTAAAAGAAAGCAGTCCAGAGGGGGTGCAAGGGGTCCTTTGCTCTTGTGAGAGACTTGGGGGGAGAGCCACATGGATGTGTCCAGCCAGGATTTTGATTCGGGGGGGGGGGGGGGGGTCTGAGTCTGAGTGAGAGAGGGTCTGCCCTAGCAAACCTTTTGTATTGTTACCCCAATCCCCCCCCCCCCCCCCCGGCATGGTGATCAGATCATGATATGAATAAACATAACAGTTTAAATAATGCACCAGTAAAGCCTTCTCGCAGACCACCATGAGAATTTCGGGGGGGGGCTGAAGCCCCTCAAACCCCCCCCCCCCCCAGCTACATGCCTGTGTCCAGCGTCTCCATCAAGCAGGAGCCTAAGGGGAGGGGGGTCTGTGGGAATGGCCACATCTCTGTCTCCCCACCTGGGGTTCCCTTCCTGTGGGGCTGAAGGTGGGGCTCCCCACTGATGTTGCCTGAGTTATTATTATTATTATTATTATTATTATTATGTGTATTGATGCCCCCCTTTTCTCTCTGCAAAGAGAGGCCAAGATCCTTCAAAGGTCAGAGGCCGGGGCCGGGGCGCCTTCTTGGCCCCTTCTTGGCCCCCTCTTCCACGTCCTGCGTTTCATCTCTGTCTGTCGTGTGCATTTTAATATGTATTTTACAGAAAGACATTTTATGATGTATCTTGTATAGAATTTTGGCCGTGCTTGTGTGTTCTAATTATGTGGCAACCCTGCTTTGAGAAGAGGTGGGTCAGAAGTACAACAACAAATTATTATTATTATTATTATTATTATTATTATTATTATTATTATTATTCCAGGCTTCCCGTGAATGAGGGCAATCTGATGGATCTGCAGAGTGCCTCGAGACCCCCCCCCATTCCCGCCCCCCCCCCCTTTTCCTGCCTTGGAGCGCTCTCTGTTCCCAAATGCAAAGCACAAGACCTTGTTTGTCCCTCCCAGAGGCTGCGTTTGTGCCTTGTTTGCAGAGGCCTGGGGGGCCCCCTTTGCAGCCATGCTGCCCTTTTGAGGAGGGGGCAGCTGAAGGGACCCACAGAAGGGGGAAAGATGCCACAGCTGTGCTCTCCCCCTCTTCCATAACACATCCCCCCCCCCTCCCCTGCATGAGGGCGGCCATTCTGAGCCTTGCGCTCTCCCTCTTGGCAGCTCTGCTTCCTCCCTCCAGCAGCAGCTCCTGATGCCAAGAGGATATTTAGAGCTCCCCCCCCCCCCCGCCTATGAGCTGGAGGGGGGAAAGGGGAGGAGTCGGCACAAGACCCCCCCCCCCCCCGCCTTCTTTCCTTCCTTGTGACCCAAGATAACCTCTTTCTCTGCCCGGCCAGAGGTTACAAGGAGGCAAAGGTCCCGCGGGAGGGACTCCAGCCACAGCCAAAGGAAGGACCGAGTCTCTCTCTTGCAGACAGAAAGCGGAGGAATCATAATAATAATAATAATATCACTAAATAATATTACTAAGTAATAATGATGAAGAAGCCCCCGGTGGCGCAGTGGGTTAAAGCACTGAGCTGCTAAGCTTGTTGATCGAAAGGTCGCAGGTTCAATTCCGGGGAGCGGCGTGAGCTTCCGCTGTCAGCCCTAGCTTCTGCCAACCTAGCAGTTCGAAAACATGCAAATGTGAGTAGATCAATAGGTACCGCTCCCGCGGGAAGGTAACGGCGTTCCATGCAGTCATGCCTATGGCCACATGACCTTGGAAGTGTCTACGGACAACGCTGGCTCTTTGGCTTAGAAATGGAGATGAGCACCACACCCCAGAGTCAGACATGGCTGGACTTAATGTCAGGGGACTACCTTTACCTTTACCTTAATAATGATGATGATAATAATATCACTAAATAATAATAATAATAATATCAGTAATGTCTTATCAAAGGCTTTCATGGCTGGAATCCATGGGTTGTTGTAGGTTTTTTCGGGCTATATGGCCATGTTCTAGAGGCATTCTCTCCTGATGTTTCGCCTGCACCTATGGCAAGCATCCTCAGAGGTAGTGAGGTCTCTTGGAACTAGGAAAAAGGGTTTATAGTATATCTGTGGAATGACCAGGGTGGGGCAAAGGACTCTTGTCTGCTGGAGCGAGGGGTGAATGTTTCAACTGACCACCTTGATTAGCATTTGATGGCCTGGCAGTGCTTTGATTATGTTTTCTTGCCCTGGTGAAGGGAGTTGACCTTAAGGCAGCATTTCTCAACCTGGGAAGTCAAGACCCGGGGGGGGGGGGGGGTCATCGGGGGGGGGGGGTCAGAAGGGTCACCAAAGACCACTAGGAAACACATTTTCTGTTGGTCATGGGGGTTCTGTGTGGGAAGTTTGGCCCAATTCCATTGTTGGTGGGGTTCAGAATGCTCTTTGATTGCAGGTGAACTATACATCCTAGTAACTACAACTCCCAAATGTCAAGATCTATTTTCCCCAAACTCCATCTGTGTTCACATTTGGGCATATTGAGTATTCCTATCAAGTTTGGTCCAGATCCATCATTGCTTGCATCCACAGTGCTCTCTGGAGGGAGGTGAACTACAACTCCCAAATGTCAAGGTCTATTTTCCCCAAACTCCATCTGTGTTCACGTTTGGTCATATTGAGTATTTGTGCCAAGTTTGGTCCAGATCCATCATTGTTTGAGTCCATAGTGTTCACTGGATGGAGGTGAACTACAATTCCAAAATTCAATGTCAATGCCCACCAAACCCTTTCGGTATTTTCTGTTAGTCAGGGGAGTCCTGTGTGCCAAGTTTGGTTCAATTCCATTGTTGGTGGAGTTCAGAATGCTCTTTGATTATAGGTGAACTGTAAATCCCAGCAACCACAACTCCCAAATGACGAAATCATAATTTTTTGAGTGATGGTCACTCCTTGTGTTGTGAGATGTTTTGTTGCCAAATTTGGTGTGATTTCATTCATTGGTTCTTTTGTTTTTAAGGAACTCATGACGCACAGAGCATTTTTATAGATATAGATTATCCCAGGGAAGGAAGGCTCCCAAAGCCCCCAGCCATTGGCCGGCCTGTGTCAACGCAAACGCCACTCCTCTCTTGCTGCCAGGATTTGTGTGTGTGTGTGTGTGTGTCTGCTGGGTTACATCGGGAGTTGTCCCCCCCCCCCCCCCGGGACCCCCTTCCCAGAAATGCCCCCTTGGCATCTTGGTGGGGGCCCCTCCTGGTCCAGAAGAAAGACCCTGGAGGAAGATTTGGGCTGAGAATTTGGGGAGGGGGAGGCTGTGAGACATAGCGTATATAGCGTAATTGGACTGGGCTGGACATCCCAGCTGGACATCGTGACTGGGCGAGACACAATCCCAGGGCGGAGAAGGGAACCCTGGGCATTGTGCGCGGAGCCTTCCTCTCGACCCACTTGTTGAGCAGCTCAAGCCTGTCCAGTGGAGCCTTTGCCTTGGCGCCCAGGCCTGACCTTCTCTGGGCACCTTGACCCCTCCCTCAGGCCCCCCTCCCTCCCTCCCTCCTCATTGACCCAGTGAGTGGACAGGCGGCCAGAGGAGCGTCCTCCGTGACCTTTGACCCCCCTTGTGCCTGGCCCCTCCCCTTCCTGCAGAGCTGACCGTTTCCCCCTCCAAAGGAGACCCCAGGCTTTGGCCTGAGAGGAAGGAAGAGCAGACCGCCCCCCAATACACACACAGAGGTGTCGGGGTGCTCTGGGCCATGCACGCTGAGGCATCTACAGGAGAGGAAGCCTTGGCAAGGGGCCTGAGCCGATTATGGGATGGAGGGGGCCTCAGAGGGATTAGGGGCAGCTTATCCGCTCGGCCATCTGTGCTGGGCAGCCTCTCTCTGCAAAGGAAGGGCACACAAGGAGGGAGGGAGGGGGGGCTGTGAACTTGTCAGTCACCCACTGCAATGGGGCAAGGGCCTAAAGCAGTGACCCCTTAATACAGTTTCTCATGTTGAGGTGACCCCTTGATCATAAAATTATTTTCATTGCCACTTCATAATTGTAATTTCACTACTGTTATGAATCATGAGGAAGAACTTCCTGACTGTGAGAGCCGTTCAGCAGTGGAACTCGCTGCCTTCCCCGGAGGGAGTGTGGTGGAGGCTCCTTCTTTGGGAGTTTTTAAACAGAGGCTGGGTGGCCATCTGTCAGGGGTGCTTTGAATGCAATATTCCTGCTTCTTGGCAGAATGGGGTTGGACTAGATGATGGCCCGCCAGGACTCTCCCAACTCTTGGATTCTAGGATTCTATAATGTAAATATCCAATACGCAGGTTGTATTTTCATTCACTGGACTAAAATTGAGCTTGGGAGTTGTAGTTCACCTACATCCAGAGACCACTGTGGACTCAAACAATGATGCATCTGGAGCAAACTTGGCACGAATACCCAATATGCCCAAATGTGAACACTGGAGGAGTTTGGAGAATATAGACCTTGACATTTGGGAGTTGTAGTTGCTGGGATTTATAGTTCACCTACAATCAAAGAGCATTCTGAACTCCACCAACGATGGAATTGAACCAAACTTGGCACACAGAACTCCCATGACCAACAAAAAAAATATTGGAAGAGTTTGGTGGGCATTGACCTTGAGCTTGGGAGTTGTAGTTCACCTACATCCAGAGAGCATTGTGGACTCAAACAATGATGCATCTGGACCAAACTTGGCATGAATACTCAATATGCCCAAATGTGAACACTGGTGGAGTTTGGGGAAAATAGACCTTGACATTTGGGAGTTGTAGTTGTGGGGATTTATAGTTCACCTACAATCAAAGAGCATTCTGAACTCCACCAACGATGGAATAGAACCAAACTTGGCACACAGAACCCCCATGACTGACAGAAAATACTGTGTTTTCTGATATTCTTTGGTGACCCCTCTGACACCCAATCACGACCCCTCCAGGGGTCCCGACCCCCAGGTTGAGAAACACTGGTCTAAAGACTCCTGGTTGCCCTTCTGTGGCTCTTCTATGAGTATTTGCATGGAAGTGTAGTGTTTATTCCACAGCCAGGAAATGCACCCCCTTATCTGGAAGCCACGCGATACAACTTCCACTTCCGCAGCACATTTTTAGAGGCCGCGACTCCCCTAAACAACCTTCAGTTGCAGCTCACACGCCTCTCTTTGCATGTCAGCATCCATGTAGTCGTGCTAATGTTGGTCCCAAAAAGACCCAAGAGAGGTCAGTCCTTTGTTGTGAATGGGAACCTTCATTCCTAATCTTAGACTTGCAAAGTTCAGCCACACGAAAAGTGTTGTGTTCAGAAGGGCATTCATTGAAGATCTTTGTATTGGCCCGATTCCCCATCTGGGTGTGTGTTTGAGGCCCATGACGGGTGGGCAGGGGCGGCTCGTCCATTACGCGAAGTAAGCGGTCACAGAATTTTTTTTTCTGCCAGGGGCGCAGAGGCTCCTCTGTAAATGCCCCTCGACCGCCACTTGAGGAGCGCCCCCCCCCAGCTCACAACAGCCCTCGCAGTCCGGGGGAGCCTCGGCTTTCTTCCCAAAGGGGCCGGGCCCTTGAGCCTCGCCTCGCCCCTCTCGTTCCTGCTCCACCCGGCCACCGGGTGCGCGAGCAGAGCCGGCGCTCAATCGTTCTCCGCGTTCAATCCCTTCCCCATGACCGGCTCCCTTTCCTGATCCCCCGGCGCTCCACCCGCCTCCTCTCCTCTCCCCAATCCACGGGTGGGCCAAGGGGCGGAGCCACCGTGCCTGGCCCGCTTCGGGTCCGGAGGCGTGTCTGAAGACCCCAGCGTGCGCACCAAAAGTCGCCTCTTCTCCTGACTTTCTCTTCAGCCATTGCGACCAAGAGAGAGAGAGAGAGAGAGAGAGAGAGAGAGAGAGAGAGCCCCTCCGGCTGGAGGTATCTCCCACCTCCGCTCCCTCCTTTGTTTTTGCGCCTACCTTCAGGAAAGGTGGGCATCTCCACCTCTCTCTCTCTCTCTCTCTCTCTCTCTCTTGGTCCCAATGGCTGAGGAGAAAGTCAGGAGAAGAGGTGACTTTTGGTGCACACGCCGGGGTCTTCAGGCACGCCTCCGGACCCAAAGTGGGCCAGGCAAGGGAGCAAGTGCGGCTAGTGTAGTTCCTGGGATGTATAGTTCCCCTACAATCAAAGAGCATTCTGAACTCCACCAATGATGGAATTGAACCAAATATGGCACACAGAACTCCCACGACAAACAGAAAATATATATCAATGATTGGTTGGGGGGGGGGGGGGCGCCAAAATACTGTTTACTTACCTTTGAAAATTACCTAGGGCTGCCTCTGCAGGTGGGAAAGGGAGGTCAACCCCCCCCCCCCTTCACATATGCAGTGAAAGTTTAGGTGGTCTTCTCTTGTTCCCAGATGGGGGGGGGGGGAGCTGTCTTCGATGCCGGCCCTGGCTCACATATCCAGGAGGTGTGTCCGCCATAGATCTGCAACGGAGCCACGATCCTGGTCTCGGCAGGGCTGCCTCCCAGGCCCACTGAAACTGCCCCCCCCTTCATTTTTATCTTTCCTCCTCTGCACAGATATCTGGAGCCTGGGGGTCATCCTCTTCATGCTGGTCTGTGGGCAGCCCCCCTTCCAAGAGGCCAACGACAGCGAGACCCTCACCATGATCCTGGACTGCCGCTACGTCATCCCCCCGAGCGTCTCCTCGTCCTGCGCAGAGTACGGCCCATTTATCTGGAGGGGGACCCTCTGGCCCCATTGAAAGGGCGGGGGGCTAATGCCGCTGTGTGGGTGGGGAGGCCTCCCAGCAAACCCCGAATGACTCTCCCTGCGCCTCCACTGCAGAGTGGGCTCGATCCCGGCTGAGCCCCCATAAGACAAGGGCCGGGCGGTGCCATCCACCCCCTCTAACGCCCCTTCCTCGTGAACCCCTTCTTTCCGCAGCCTGATCTCCCGCATGCTGAGGCGGGACCCCCGGAGCAGGGCCTCGCTGGAGGAGATTGAGGGCCACCCGTGGCTCCGGGGCGTGGACCCCTCCCCGGCCAGCCGCTCCCTCCTGCCCCTGACCTCCCACCGCAGGGTCTCCCAGGAGGAGCACGAGATCATCCTCCAGGCCATGATGTGCGGAAACATCGCCGACGACCGGGAGACCATCCAGGAGTAAGTAGAGCCCCCTCCCCCCCCCCCCCGGAAGTGGCTTGTGCCTCTGGGATGGACTGGGTGGGCATTGGGGGACCTGGGTTGGAGGGGCGCACTCTTCCCCTTTTGAACGACAAAGTCCTGCCCGGGGGGGGGGGGGGTGTTCCAGGATGCATGCAGCCCCCCTTCCCCCGTAGAACCCCTTCCTTATTGTGCACCCCTTCTTGTTCACCCCCCCCCCCAAGAAGTGGCTTGTGCCTCCGGGATGGACTGGGTGGGCACCGGGGGACCTGGGTTGGAGGGGTGCACTCTTCCCCCTTTAAACTACAAAGTCCTGCCCGGAGAGGGGGGGTGTTCCAGGATGCATGCAGCCCCCCCCCATAGAACCTCTTCCTTATTGTGCCCCCTTCTTGTTCACCCCCCCCCCCCCAGAAGTGGCTTGTGCCTCCGGGATGGACTGGGTGGGCACCAGGCGACCTGGGTTGGAGGGGTGCCCTCTTCCCCCTTTCAACTACAAAGTCCTGTGGGTGGGGAGGGGGGTGTTCCAGGATGCATGTAGCCTCACCCCTCCCCTCCTGGAAGGAGCTTGTGTCTCCAGGTTGGACTGGGTGGGCACCGGGGGACCTGGGTTGGAGGGGCCACTCTTCCCCCTTTGAACTACAAAGTCCTGCCCGGGGGGGGGGTGTTCCAGGATGCATGCAGCCCCCCTCCCCCCGTAGAACCCCTTCCTTATTGTGCACCCCTTCTTGTTCACCCCCCCCCCTGGAAGTGGCTTGTGCCTCCGGGATGGACTGGGTGGGCATCGGGGGACCTGGGTTGGAGGGGTGCACTCTTCCCCCTTTCAACTACAAAGTCCTGCCCGGGGGGAGGGGGGTGTTCCAGGATGCATGCAGCCCCCCTCCCCCGTAGAACCCCTTCCTTATTGTGCACCCCTTCTTGTTCACCCCCCCCCCCCCCGGAAGTGGCTTGTGCCTCCGGGATGGACTGGGTGGTCACCAGGGACCCTGGGTTGGAGGGGCGCATTCTTCCCCCTTTGAACTACAAAGCCCTATGGGGGGGGGGTGTTCCAGGATGCATGCAGCCCCACCCCCAGCAGAACCCCATCCTTATTGTGCACCCCTTCTTGTTCACCCCCCCCCCCCCCGGAAGTGGCTTGTGCCTCCAGGTTGGACTGGGTGGTCACCAGGGGCCCTAGTTGGAGGGGTGCACTCTTCCCCCTTTGAACTACAAAGCCCTGCAGCGGAGGGTGTTCTAGAATGTATGCAGCTCCATGCCCCTAGAACCCCTTCCTCATTGTGCCCCCTTCTTGTCCACCCCCCCCCCCCAGGGCCCTGGAGGCCGACCGCTACAACCACGTCACGGCCACCTACTTCCTCCTGGCCGAGCGGATCCTGCGGGAGAAGCAAGAGAAGGAGAGCCGGACCTCCGACCCCCGTCTGGCGGAGGACGCCTTGACTCAGTCAGTGCAGAGCAGGTGAGTCTTTGTAGGGCGGGGGGAGGGCTTCACGTGTGACCCCCACACAGCCCAGGGATCTAGGGCACTGCTTGCTGTCTTTGGGGCCTCACTCTCTACGGCCATTGCCACTCAACTGAGTCCCCGCTCTGTCTGTTTCTCAGTGAGGCCGGCCCCCCCGGGAAGCCCCCCCAGCGGCGCTTCTCGGCGGCAACGGCGGCAACGGGAGAAGCCCCCCCCTGCAGCTTCCGGGAGCAGCCCATCCGGGCCCTGATCCGGCCCTCGCTGGTGGAGACCCCCGTCACCAAGAGCACGCTGGCGCTGCAGCAGATCTCGGAGGAGGAGGATGACGAGCAGGAGGGGGCCGAGGAGGAGGAGGGGGAGGGGGCCGGGCTGCTGCTGCTCCGGCGCCGGACCTCCTCCCTCAACCAGGAGCAGATGAGCTGCTTCCAGAGCGCCAAGGCCGCCCTGCTCTTCGGGAGGGGCCCCGCCCCCCACGGCCGGCCGGCACCCGCCTTCCCTCAGCCCCACGGCAGCGCTCGTGCAGACCCCCAGACCCAGGCGAAGGAGGAGGAGGAGGGGGAAGGGGCCGGGAGCAGCAGCAGCAGCAAAGGGGGCCACACCACGGAAGGCCCCAAAAGCCACCCCAAAGCACCAGGAGGAGGATGCAGAAGTGGCGGAGAAGACCGTGACGGGGGGCCGCCCCAGGGCAAGGGTCGGCCCTTGCCAGTCAAGGAGGGAAAGGCCTGCGAGGCGGAGGGGGGAGGCAATCCCTCCCCGGCCCCCCAACCCCCGACCCCACCTCAAGACGGAGGCGGGGCCCACGGGAGCAGCGAGGGGCCCTCCGCGGAGCCCGCCTCCTCCTCCTCCGCCAAAGGCAAGGGGGGGGGCCAACCTGAAGGAGCGCATCCTGCAGTTCCCGCTCTGCGAGAAGGCCCTGGCCTTCCGGATGCGCCCCTCCCCCAAGGAGAGCCTCCTGTCCCTGGGCCAGTTCAACTGCTGCCACGTCATCTAGGGCACGCAGCCCCCCCTCCCTGCAAGCGTGGGAGCGGCCAGAGGTCACGGCTTCGGACCCCGCTGACCCTCGACTCCAGCCCCGTGCCGCCACTGCAGAGCGGGCTCGATCCCGGACGAGCCCCCAAGAGAAGTGCAGGGCGGCGTCATCCGCCTCCTCTCCTGCATGCTGGGCCCCCGCCTCCTCTTTCTCGTCCTCCTTCTCTTCTTGGGGGGTCTTTGTGTGCATGGCCCCCTCCCCAAATAGGGGGGAATAGGAGTGGGTCAGCCAAAAGAAGTGGGGGGGGGTGGCGCTAAACTTCAGACCCCCTCCAGGTGTTTTCAACGGCAACTCCCAGAATTGTGGAAGTTGCAGTCCAAAACATTTGAAGGGTTGAAGTTTGCCCAGCCCCTCTGGATGGGGACCCCCCCCCCCCAATTATATGCTATGATGCCGAGAAGGGAGTGCTTGCAGCCCCGATTTCTCCCCTTCCTTCCTTCCTTCCTTCCTTCCTTCCTTCCTTCCTTCCTTCCTTCCTTCCTTCGGCCCCAAAGAGCATGACTTCCCTTTGCAAAGCATCCCGACTACTAACGAGGAGGAGAGGTGTTTTTTTAATATAGCAGTGACACTATTTTTAAACGAAATGCCATATAGTCTATTTTAATGTAACGTAGAGAGATAGAGCCCTGACCCCCCCCCCTCCGCCCTTGGGAAGCAAATGCACTTTTGAGGAGTGAAGTAGCCATGATGGGTAAGCCCCCCCCCCCAATTCCCTCCCCCAAATTGCCAGGAAAGCCTTTCCCCCAAATGGCTCTTCAGGGATTTGGCTATTATTTGGGATGAGATGAATGGAGGGGAAGGAGAGAGAGAGAGAGCGATAGAGAGAGAGAGAGAGAGAGAGAGAATGGGAGGGAATGAGAGAAAGGGAGTGGGAGGGAGGGAGGGAGGGGGAGTCCCCAGGTGTGTTTCCCCCAGTGTCCCGCCCCTCCTGGCCCCGCCCCATAAATGCCCCACCCTCCCCAATACACCCCCCCCCTCCAGAGACTTTTCCGAGACATTAAGCTTCCAGTATATATTTATCCTTCTTTCTTGCTGGCAAGAAAACAAGACAAGACGAGAATTGTATTCCTGAGCTCTCTGGGTTCTGTACAAAGTGCACTGATCGGATCCAAGGCGAAGAAGCAGCAGCAGCGGGTTTGTGTCCAATAAATAATTATAATATTATAATAAGAATTACAATCTGGGTGGTCCTGCTTCCTTTCTCAAGGGGTGCGGAGTGGTGGTGGTATGGTGATCAATATATTGTGACCAGCTGGCATCACTGCAGTGTTGTCATGTGGTTTCTCTGCTGCATGGCCAGTGTCTTCTAATAGCATTTCCTCCTCCTTTCATTTCCCTGCTCCCGGTGGTGCCATGGGTTCAACACTTGTGCCGGTGGGACTGAAGATCAACAGGTTGCAAATTTGTATGCGGGGAGAGCACAGATGAGCTCCCTCTGTCAGCTCCGGCTCCCCATGCAGAGACATGAGAGAAGTGTTTTCACCTTGCTCCAGACATCACCACACCAAAGATGTGGGTTTTGTAAAAAGACAAAATCAAAACAAAGTATAAGAAATGCAAAAGTTCCATAGGCAGGACAAAGACTTAAATGCAAAGACAAAGTTCCCCAGATCCAAAGGCAAAAACACGAAGCATAATCCCTTAGCAATGGTCAAACAAGAGTCCATGGAAAACAGTTGAAAACAAGGCCCAAATCCCAGACTCAGGAAGCCAGAAGCGTGCTGCTAAAAGCCAAAGTTAATCCACAGAAGTTTGCATGGGAAGAGCTACGTTGGACTGACAACCCCTGCTTGTCAGCTACGAGGCTAAATACCCTTTGCATGACATGAATGCATTGCGTTGACCTCTGGCACCCTTGGCTTCTCGCTTCTCCGGAGCCTTAATTGCAGACGATCTTGCCTGCTCATTAATTCGTTATCTTCAAGGCTATGTAACCCCTTATCTTGGTCCAGCTGGACCGGATCACTGTGGGGAGGAAAAGACGTCTCCACCTGGCCGTGTGGGAATTCACTCTCGTTATCAGTCTCATTAACATTCCTTTCCCCTGGGAACTGACTTGCTGTTTCTCCTTCAGCAGCCCCACCGTCAGCCCTGTCTGAATCATGTACAGAAATCTGTAACCCATCCTCCTCATCATCATCCTGTAGGAATTCTGGCTCAGAAGGCCCACAGAACTCGGCTTCAGACTCAGAGTCAAGCTGAGTCACAACAAGAAGCCTCCCACAAAGATGGTAAAACACCAAAAAAATCCAAGGAATGTCCCCTGGGCAACGTCCTTACAGACGGCCAATTCTCTCACACCAGAAGCGACTTGCATTTCCTGGATCTGTGTCTGGCTTTTTCAGAGGCTCTGATGGTAGAGGAGCAAGGGGAGTATATCATGTACCTGTGGAATAATGTCCTGCATTGAAGGACATTACCGTTGTCTGTTGAACAAGTATGAAGGGTGCAATTAGCAAGCTTGATTTGCAAGTGTTGAGTAGGATCCAGCCATTAGCAGGTGAGTAACTTAGAAGATTGCATAGTCAATTAGTGAGGGCACCTGCCTAGAAGTAGCCAGGTGGTCCTTTGGCTCTGGATTGGGGAGGGGGGGGGGAACCCTCTTAATAATAATAATAATAATAATAATAATACAACTTTATTTATACCCCGCCACCATCTCCCCAAGGGACTCGGAGCGGCTTACATGAGGCAAGCCCAACAACACATCACAACAGAAAAGCAATAACAACAATACAAAGCAGCTTTCTGGCTTCATGAGGACATGCTCGGTTCCGGCCAGAGGGGGAGCTCCCGCTTCACCATCTATTTGTGACACCAAGTCCTTGGTAGAGTACTTCCTCATTCTTGCGCATGCTGCTAGAAGGTTTTATGGTGTCGTAAATTAGTTAACGTGAATTAAACCGCTGAGCTGGTGGACTTGCTTACTGAAAGGTCGTAGGTTCAAATCTGGGGAGCGGCGTGAGCTCCCGCTGTTAGACCCAGTTCCTGCCAACGTAGCCGCTTGAAAACATGCAAATGTAAGTAGATCAATAGGTACCGCTCCGGTGGGAAGGTAACAGCATTCCATGCAGTTATGCTGGCCACATGACCTTGGAGGTGTCTACAGACAACGTTGGCTCTTCAGCTTAGAAATGGAGATGAGCGCCAACCCCCAGAGTCGGACATGACTGGACTTAATGTCGGGAAGGGGGGGGGGAAACTTTACCTTTATTAAATTAGTTAAATTAGCCTTCCCGCATAAAGCAGTACCTAAATTTTCTACTTGACAGATGCAACTGTCTTTCAGGCTGCATAGGTCGACAGCAAGCTAGACTATTAATGGTTGGGAGCTCTCAAGCACAATGACAATAATACGAATAATGAATACCTAGCTGCTTGGAGTCTCCTTGTGGAGAGAAAAAAATGCAGAATAAATAATAATAAGAGGAATGGTGTGCACCCTAATTTTGGGAAGGCGATTTAGCGCCCCTGAAAGGTGAGCATTAGATTCGAGTCAATACGTCAGACCTTTGTAAAGATCTCGTTTACTAACAATACTAACCCCTGCTCTCTTTTCGTGTGAGAAAAAGCAAACAAACTTGGAAATGCCCAAGAAAAACACCGGAAAGAAAGCCAAAGGCGGCATCTGGTTCTGGTTACGGGGAGGGGGCCGGTCTGAGGCAGGCGGGCGGGGGGGGGGGTGTTCCCTGCAGATGTGGCCCTCCCCCTTCTCCCTGTCCCCTCCCTCCTCCTTCCATACAAAAGGCACCCAGCCACCGACCGACTGGGGCAGGCAGTGGCGGCAATGGGGAGGCACTGGGGTCCCTCGGGGGCCGCCCCGCTCCTCCTGCTCGTGGGGGTCTCCTGCCTCCGCCCCACAGCCGCCTTCTGGCTCTTCAACGTCCTCTTCCCCCCCAACGCCACACCGGAGGCCAAGCTGGCCAACCACACACCGCCGGTCATCCTGGGTAAGGCGTGGGGCAGCAAGCAAGGGTTGGGTTAGGACTGGTCAGTTCAGGCGGGTTAGAATTGCTGTTTGCTTTGCATAGGAATTACTAAGATCTGCGTCGTATGCATAGGAATCAACCCTCTAGGCATGGGCAAACTTCGGGCCTACAGATGTTTTGGACTCCAACTCCCATAATTCCTAACAGCTGATAGACTGGAAGGAATGGTGGGAGTTGGGAGTTCCAAACACCTGGAAGGGCCAAAGTTTGCATGCGGCACATGACTAATTAGTATTGCAAGAAACCCAATATTGAAAACGAAGTCCAACATAAACTTACCAGTCTTTCAATGAGATGCGTGGGCCTGCTTTGAGCTGATGAGAGTCAATTAGGACTGTTTGCCTTCAAGACGTTGGAGACCCAGGGCGGCCCTCAGTCTAAGGTGTAGGGCAGGGGTCAACAGCCCCTGAGGGCCACATCTGGCCCGCGGGCCGTACTTAGGGGAGTGTCGCTTGGTGCTCCTTCGAGGGTCTCCCCGATAAAGCAGGGTATCCATAAATATAGTCATAATTATAATCCTTCTCCCAGCCAAGGCCGGCCTTGATTTGCTTCCCAGAGTAGATCTGACCCCTAGTGACACCCTTAAAGTGTCCCTTCGCACCTGGGGAAGGGGGGGGGGGGTCCCCGTCCTGCTTGACGTCCTGCCAGACCTCTGGATGTTTCCTCCACAGCAACCTGTTTGCTTTGGCTCCGCAGAGTAGGACTCATCTGGCCAGCTTGGGGCAAAATGACCTTCCTAGTCATGTGCCCCCCCCCCACCATACAAACACAGTCAATTGGGGGGGGGGAGGAAGAGGAGGCATTCCTTCCTCTGTGGGGAAAAGTGGGTTCAGGAGTGGGGGGCTTTGCCCTTACTATCCCCTCCCACCCCTCTTCTCTGCAAAGGCTTTGGGTCTCACACTGTGGGGAGTCTCTTCTCATTCACCCCCCCCCCCCTTAACCTTCACCCCGTTTCGATCTGTCTGAGATAAACTCCGTTCCCAGCCTTTTGTTCCACAAAGTGCTCCTGGAACTGGACTTTGCTTTGTTTGCTATTGAAAAACCACGTCTGTTTGCCCAAAAAAGCAAGCAGAGAAAGGAAGAGCCCCCCCCCCCGGCTGGCAGGGAGGGCATTGGCATCACGGCCACGGGTCGCCCAGAATGGGTCCGGGAATTAACCCCCCCCCCCCCATACATTGTGAGAGAAGCCATCCTTCTGCTTGTATGGCCGATTGCGCGCCAAATACGATGCACAACCCCTGCTCTCTTTTTTTACTGCTTTAGTTCCAATGTGGAAATCAATACCAGGAAGATCGGGGGAATCCAGTGCTTCTCTCTCATCCTCCGAAGTGGAAGTCTCAGGGAAACACTCTCCAAGGGGCACAACTTCGGAAACTATGGAATAAGGACCCACGGTGCAATTCTGGGCACTTCTGCTTATGAGCAACACCCACTGGAGGCAGCTAGATCAGGGTTTCTCAACCTGGGGGTCAGGACCCCTGGGGGGGGGTCACAAGGGGGCATTAGAGGGGTCGGCAAAGACCATCAGAAAACAAAATATTTTCTGTTGGTCATAGGATTTATGAGTGGGAAGTTTGGCCCAATTCTATCGTTAGTGGGGTTTAGAATGCTCTTTGATTGTATGTGAACTATAAATCCCAGTGTCTACAACTCCCAAATGGCAAGGTCTGTTTTCCCCAAATGCCACCAGTGTTCAGGTTTGGGCATATTGAGTGTTTGTGCCAAGATTGGTCCAGATCTATCATTCTTCGAGGCCACAGTACTCTCTGGATGTAGCTGAACGACAACTCCAAAACTCAAGGTCAATGCCCACCAAACCCTTCTAGTGTTTTCTCTCGGTCATGGAAGTCCTGTGTGCCATGTTTGGTTCAATTCCTTTGCTGGTGGAGTTCAGAATGCTCTTTGATTGTAGGTGAACTATAAATCCCAGCAACTACAACTCCAACATGACAAAATCAAGCCCCCCAACCCCACCAAATTTGGGCATATTTGGTATTTTTGCTAAATTTGGTCCAGTGAAAATACAGCCTGCATGTCAGATATTTACATTACGATTCATAACAATAGCAAAATTATAGTTATGAAGCAGCAATGGAAATAATGTTCTGGTTGGGGGTCACCACAACATGAGGAACTGTATGAAGGGATGGTGGCATGAGGAAGGTTGAGAAACCCTGAGCTAGCCTGTTTCCTCAACAAAGAGGAGTGGGTTCTAAAAAACGGCATTGATCCACCGATGGTATTTCTGCATCGCTTTTTCACCAAAATCAGTTCCAGAGTAGGCTTGTTATTAGTGTTGCGCATCCTGCACCAGGAGTGTTGCGCCTGATGTGCTCAAATGCATCCATAAAACGGTGCAAGGACGGCCCTCAAGAGGAGGAATGCACTTGCAGCCTGGCCAGAAAGGGTCAGACCGGCAGAGAGGCACGTGCAACGTCCTCACGCAGCGCTCTTGGGACCCCCAGGCCCCTCCTCCTCGCCCCCATTCTGCTGACCGCAAGGCCCTGGAATGCAGGGCTCAATGGGAGACTGCTGCAGGGCAAAGGGCACGACCCCCTCTGACCTGGCCTCTCTCTTAGTTACCCTCAAGGACTCAGACGTACATGGGAGCAAAGGCGGTTCAGGACCCCCTCTTCCCCCCTTTGGTGCCCCCCATCTCCCTCTGATTGCAGCAAAAGTGTTTTCCTTTGACCGCAGGGAAGGAAAGGCAAGGGCTTTAGGATGGACAGGCCAGGAATACAGACAACAAACCAGGAGGAGGAGGAGGCAGCCGGCCTGGCTTTCATCGGGTGCCAAGGAATGTCCGTCTCTCCAGGCAGGAAATGAGGGAGGAAGGACGGGGAGAATGACCTCGTTTGTGTGAATCACCACAGCAGGATGCCTGGGGAAGGGGGGGGGGGGGGGTGTCGCACACCACGGCTGGGAAGGCACCCTTAAACCAATCCCACACTCCAGAACTCAGTTGACAAGCTAACCAGTTTATTAAGGAATAAAAGTAGCTCCAGCAAAAAAATGGTCAATAAAAATACAATCCACGTAAAACAAGGCCCTTGAAGAAACCTGAAAGCAATCATCTGTCAGTCCAGGATGCAGGCAAGATAATAATAATAATAATAATAATAATAATAATAATCCTTTATTTATACCCCGCGACCATCTCCCGCAGGACTTGGTGCGGCTTACAAGAGGCCGAACCCAAATACATCATAAAACATAACAACAATACAACAATAAATAACAGCAAAACAATACAATAATGACACGACGCATTAAAAAACCTGTGGCAGGGCCAAATGTAAGGATTAAAATTTAAAATGCTGGCCATGTCCAAGGGAAACAGGATGGATGCTTTAGAGATGGGTGGGCGTGCAGACAGATCTAAATCTCTCATAAAGTGCATTTGGGACATATTGCTGGGAGTTTCCTTAATCTGGGAAGGCACGCTGGAACATCCACGTTTTCAAGCTCCTTCTAAAGACTGCCAACGTTGGGGCCTGCCTGATGTCCTTGGGGAGGGAGTTCCAGAGTAGTGGGGCCACCACCGAAAAAGCCCTGTCCCTCGTTCCCACCAATCGCGCTTGCGATGCAGGTGGGATCATGAGCAGGGCCTCTCCAGATGAACAAAGAGATCGTGTGGGTTCGTATACAGAAATGCGGTCACATAGGTAGATGGGTCTCAAACCGTTCAGGGCTTTGTAGGTAAGCACCTGCACCTTGAATTGGGACCGGAAAATGAACGGCAGCCAGTGGAGCTCCTTAAACAGGAGGGCTGACCGCTCTCTGTAAGGAGCACCAGTTAACAACCTGGCCACTGCCTGTTAGACCAATTGAAATTTCCAGGCTGTTTTCAAGGGCAGCCCCACGTAGATTGCATTACAGTAGTCCAATCTGGAGGTGACTAAAGCATGGACCACCCTGGCCAGATCTGCCTTCACACGGTACGGTCACAGTTGGCGACCGTACCTCATGAAGGCTTCTTTAAACTGAAGTCTTTAACAAAACACACCAACCCAGAAAATCAAAAGTACACAGCAGATGTAACATAAATCCAAAAATACAGGAGACCAGGAAACCATTCGATACTTGGAGCATGAGCCCATGAATAAACACATAGAAAAACCTATGACTTGAGTCCATGAATCCCATACACATGAGAAAACTTGAGAGAAGAACCTGAAGCATGTAACTTGAACCCAGGCGTTGACTCTTCTAAGGTGTAACCCAAATCAAACCTCCTTTATACCTAAGAAACGATGGCGCTTCCCTTGGGAACTCTCTGCGGGGCCCTTTCTCATTAACAGGCGCTGAGAGCAGCGCCTCCCTTCAGCTGCTTGCCTTTGTTGACAAACTGCTCCTCTTCTACTAACTCCGGAGAAACAGGAGAGTCATACTACACTCCATCAGAACCTGGCCTTGGTTCCCTTGAGAAATCTAACTCGGGTCTGCCAGCCACTGAATCTGTCTCCAACTGCAAATCCATGGCTGGCCTCACATTCCCAGAATTCCCAGCCCCATCAGGTACAGAACCAGACTCCTGCAAGTCCTCGGGTGATGGCACAATCTCCTCTGAAACTGCAGACATTGGTACAATCACAGGCTGAACCACAACGAGGGGAGGGGGGGACTGGTCCGAGCGCCTGGCTTCCCCTCTTGACCCTCCACTTCCTCCTTTGACCCCCCCCCTTCAGTCCCCGGGTGCCTGGGGAACCAGTTGGAGGCCAAGCTGGACAAGCCGGACGTGGTCAACTGGATGTGCTACCGCAAGACCGATGACTACTTCACCATCTGGCTGAACCTGAACATGTTCCTGCCTGTCGGGGTGGACTGCTGGATCGACAACACCAGGTACACACACACGCACACACCAAGCCCCCTGGCCCCCAACTCCCACAGCCCATCCCTGCCCTCTCCCTGGCTAATAATAATAATAATAATAATAATAATAATAATAATAATCTTTATTTCTACCCCGCCAGAGTTGTGAGGCTAAACATCCTATTTGGAGGGCACGAACTCCATTAGCAGAAAATATTGAGGGGGTGCAAAATATCATGCTGTGCAACTATTCACCCAAAAGCGCAGCGGAAAAGCCAGGTTTTGAGGTTCTTTTTAAATGTCTCTAGTGAAGGGGCTTTCCTGATCTCCCCAGGTAGGAATTCCAAAGTCGGGGGCCCACAGAAGAGAGGGTTCTCCCTTGTGCCCACAAGATGAGCTTGTGAGGTTGGTAAAGGTGAAAGGAGGACCTCCCCCCAGGAACGAAGGGCCTGGGTTGGTACGTGGAGAGAGATACGGTCACGAAGGTCCCAAACCGTTTAGGTGATAACCTGCACCTTGAATTGGGACCAGAAAATAAACGGCAGCCAGTGGAGCTCCTTAAACAGGGGGGTTGGCCGCTCCCTATAAGTTGCCCCAATTATTAATCTGGCTGCCTAGGGTTGGACAGGTTGTAGTTTCCGGGCCGTCTTCAAGGGTAGCCCCACATAGAGAGCATTACAGTAGTCCAGTCTAGAGGTAACTAAGGCATGGACCACCATGGTCAAGTCAGACTTCATGAGGTATGGTCGCAGCTGGCGCACAAGTTTTAATTGTGCGAAGGTCCTCCCGGCCACCGCCGACACCTGCGCATCAAGCGTCAGCGCGGAATCCAGGAGGACCCCCAAACTGTGGACCTGTGACTTCAGGGGGAGTGCAACCCCATTCAGCACAGGTTGCCACCCAATACCCCAGTCAGACAAGCGACTGACCTGGAGGACCTCTGTCTTGCCAGGATTGATCCTCAGCTTGTTTGTCTTCATCCAGATCGTCACAGTGGCCAGGCACTGGTCCAGTATCCTCGGGGGGCCTGAACCCAAGGAGACTGGATTTTGGTGTGCCGGTGTGTCCCTTTCACACATCAGTGCTAACTGACCACTGGAAAGGTTTGGCAGACATACACCAGAGCTGGAAGGACAACACCTTTATAAGCAGACCTCATGGTATCTCCATTGATACTTACACATCCTGTATTTAATCTTCTCTCATGCTCACCATTTTTTGGCTCAACCACCTTGCCAAAATCAGGGTGTGCATTACATTCCCATAATGCGGTCCTCTTAGGGCTGAGCCAAAGCCAAAGGGGAAGCTGCTTCGGGAGCTCCTCTTTGAGGGATGTCACCTGAAATTTAATTGCCATGGCTCAATGCTGTGGTTGTGAGAGTGGTCCAGCATTTCTGTATTCTCTAATCATCTGCTGTGTCCAGGCTGGTTCCTCAGGTGCTCTGCTATGGCTGACTTCTCTGGCTGAAGGAGTCTGCCGTGCCTTTCGTGTTCCTTGATTCGTGGTTGGACAATGCGGCTGCTTTTGGTGGTCCCTCTGGAGACTTCTTGTCCACAGCTGCATGGTACACAATGGTAGATTCCTGCAGAAGGGAGAGGGTCCCTCTTATCCTTTGCTGAACTTAGCATTTCTTAGATTTTCTTGGTGGGTCTGTAGATAGTTTGCGTGTTGTGTTTCCTCATCAGCTTCCCTGTGCGGTCAGTGGTTCCCTTGATGTCTGGCAAGAACACTTTTCCTCTGGGTGGGTCTTGGTCTTGACTCTCGTGGCTTCTTCTCGGTGGTCTTGCAGCTCTTCTGATGTCTGAGGGGGAGTCTCCCTTGGCCTGGAGAGCCCAGTTGAGGTGGTTCACTTCCCTTTGGAGGAGGTGGGCTTCGCAGATTCTTTTGGCACAATCTGCCAAGGCTTTCATGGTGCTTCTTTTTTTACTTCGGTGATGGTTGGAATTTTTATGTAGATATTTATGTAGAACACAGAAATGCTGGACCACTCTCACAACCACCATGTCAGGCTACACAGAGAAGCCATTGAAATCCACAAGAAGCAGGTGGACAATTTCATCAGAAAGGAGGAAACCATGAAAATGAACAAAATCTGGCTACCAGTATTAAAAAAACTCTAAAATTACAACAGCACAAAAACAGAGTAAACAATCAGGCACATCTAATCACTCTCAACAAAAGATTCACCCCAGGCACTTCCAAGCCATTAAATGCTAATCAAGGTGGTCAGTTGAAACATCCACACCTAGCACCAGCAGACAAGATTCCTTTGTCTCACCCTGGTCATTCCACAGATATATAAACCCATTTTCCTACTTCCAACAGACCTGACTACCTCTGAGGATGCTTGCCATAGATGCAGGCCAAACGTCAGGAGAAAATGCCTCTAGAACATGGCCATAGAACCTGGAAAAACCTACAACAACCCAGTGATTCCGGCCATGAAAGCCTTCGACAATATTATTATTATTATTATTATTATTATTATTATTATTTGGTTAAAAGCCTGGAAGGACATTGTAAAAATGGCTTAATGAAATAAGTTTACACATGAGTCCACAACAGAGACAATTAAAGCCAAAGCATTATATAGGCTCAATGTAGAATGAAAGCTATTCCGTCCTGTTACTGGTAAGGAAGAATGTGCCACCCCCTGCTCTCGAAATCCCCACCTGACACCTGACAAGTTTGCTCCATCAGGAATTCCAACAACCACAAGCTGTATTACAGCCTCAGGTAGTCCAACCAAGCGCTTACAGGTTAATAACCGAATGCAAGCACCAAAAAGGTGTGCTAGGGAAAGCACCTGCTTGAGGGTGTGGCACAGGAAGGGGCCTCACCCCCGGGAGCCCACCTGGCCACCTCCCGCCTTGCTTCCCTCTCTCCCGAAACACAGAGTGGTGTACAACCGGACCACGCGGAGGGTGTCCAACGCGCCCGGGGTGCACATCCGCGTCCCCGGCTTCGGCAAGACCTCCTCGGTGGAGTACCTGGACAAGAGCAAACTGGCCGGTAAGGAGGGAAAAGGGCGGCCTCCCTCCGATCCCTCTTAGCGGATGGACGGAGGGCTCTGTGCCGCCTCCTCGGGGCCCTTGAGGAGCAGCACAAAGGCTCTCCTGGAGGTCAGTGGGCTTGTGAGCTTGAGGGAGGACAGCCAAGGAGATCCATAGGAAGCCCTTTCCAAGCTTGACGCCCTTTGGAAGATGGGGGGGGGGGGGGGGAGGGCTGTCCACATGCACTTGGACCTTGATTTCAGAGTGTGATGGGGAGGAACAGGCCCCTCTATCTATCTCTCTATCTATCATCTATCTATCTATCTATCTATCTATCTATCTATCTATTTACAGTTTTTATATACTGCTTTTCTCACCCCTAGGGGGACTCAAGCAGAGGCTGGCCATCTGTCGGGAGGGATCGGATGGTGCTTTTCCTTTATGGCAGAAAGAAGGGTGCTGGACTGGATAGCTTTGGGGGTCTCTTCCAAGTCTATGATCCTTCTATTATTATTATTATTATTATTATTATTATTATTATTATTATGAAGCGGAGGCTGGCTGGCCATCTGTCGGGACGGATCGGATGGTGCTTTTCCTTTATGGCACAAAGAAGGGTGCTGGACTGGATAGCTTTGGGGGTCTCTTCCAAGTCTATGATCCTTGTATTATCATTATTATTATTAAGTAGATTATTATTATTAACAGGCTGGCCATCTGTCGGGAGACATCAGATAGTGCTTTTCCCTTATGGCACAATGAAGGGTGCTGGACTAGATAGCTTTGGGGGTCTCTTCCAAGTCTATGATCCTTCTATTATTATTATTATTATTATTATTATTATGAAGCAGAGGCTGGCTGGCCGTCTGTCGGGACGGATCGGATGGTGCTTTTCCTTTATGGCACAAAGAAGGGTGCTGGACTAGATAGCTTTGGGGGTCTCTTCCAAGCCTATAATCCTTCTATTATTATTATTATTATTATTATTAAGTAGATTATGATTATGATTAACAGGCTGGCCATCTGTCGGGAGAGATCAGATGGTGCTTTCCCTTTATGGAAGAAAGAATAATGTTGGACTGGATAGCTTTGGGGAGGACAAGGGGTCAAGGGTCAGAGGTCAACCCCACTTGGGCTTGTCCCCCCCCTCATCTTCTGGTGTCCCCTCCCTCCCTCCCTCCCTCCCTCCCCACAGGGTACCTCCACACCTTGGTGCAGCACCTGGTGAACAACGGCTATGTGCGAGACCAGACCGTGCGGGCGGCCCCTTACGACTGGAGGATCGGGCCCAGTGAGTGCCATTGGGGGGGGGGGGGTTCCTGGTGGGAAAGGGGGTGTATGTGGGGCAGGAAGGTGCTGAGACTCCCCCCCCCCCCCACCTTGGTGCTGAGACTACAACCCCACTTTGCCTCCCCCCTCTTCCTCCAGACCAGCAGGAGGACTACTACCGGTCCCTGAAGGCGCTGGTGGAGGAGATGCAGGCGGCCTACCAGAAGCGGGTCTTCCTGGTGGGGCACAGCATGGGCAACCTCCACATCCTCCACTTCCTGCTCCAGCAGGACCAGGCCTGGAAGGACCGCTTCATCGGGGGCTTCGTCTCCCTGGGGGCCCCCTGGGGAGGGGCCGTCAAGACCATGCGGGTCCTGGCCTCAGGTGAGCAAGGCCGTGCGGGGATTCTTCTTACCCATTGCATGGGCCAACTTCGGCCTTCCCTCCAGGTGATTTGGACTTCCTACAATTCCTAAAACGTCTTTCCTCGGAGAGGGAATGGACAGAGTGTGTGTGTGTGTGGGGGGTACCCCAATGTCCATTGACCTAGGCTTCTAAAGACTTGTCCACTTTCAGTCTGATAAATTATTTACATATAGAGAATAGAATAACGTTATTGTCATTGTACAACAAAATTAAATGGTTTCCCAGCACGCATCACAAAACAATCCCCCCATCCCTCCACACTCCCCCCCCATTGCACAGCCCCCAATGCACATGTCTGTAAAATAGGTATAGAAACCGAACATTTACTGATAGCAAACCCGTTGTATGACGTCCAGCTGAAGCATCTTCTGCAGACAACAATGTAAACACTGCACTGTAAATGCCTACAACAGCCAGTAGGTGGCGTTTGGAAACCGCCACCTACTGGCTGTTGTAGGCATTTACAGTGCAGTGTTTACATTGTTGTCTGCAGAAGATTTACATTTCCGAACCCCGGCACTGAGCTCAGGGAACCCATTTGGGGTTGTGACCCACAGTTTGAGGATGTGCCTTGGCCTAGGTGACCCCCAGGGCAGGAGGGCCCCCCTTTCCCTATTGGGGAGGGGTCTTCCTCTCTCTCATCGTCCTCCTCTCCCTCCCTCTCTCTCTCTCTCTCTCCTTCAGGCGACAACCAAGGCATCCCGCTGGTGTCGAGCATCAAGCTCCGCGAGGAGCAGCGCATGGCCACCGCCAGCCCCTGGATGTTCCCCACGGAGCTGGCCTGGCCCCCGGACCACGTCTTCGTGGCCACGCCGGAGCGCAACTACACCTGGGGGGACTTCCGGCGCTTCTTCGTGGACGTGCGCTACGAGGAGGGCTGGTTCATGTGGGAGGACGTGCAGGGCCTGCTGGGGGGGCTGCCCCCGCCCCGCGTCCCCGTCCACTGCCTCTACGGCACCGGGCTGCCCACGGCCGAGGCCTACGAGTACGACGCCGGCTTCCCTTTCGAGGACCCCGTGGGCGTGCGCTACGGGGATGGCGACGACACCGTCAGCACCCGCAGCACGTCCCTCTGCCGGCGGTGGCAGGGTGCCCAGGCCCAGCCCGTGGAGGTGGTGGAGCTGCCACGCGTGGACCACCTCAACATGGTCTTCGACAACCTCACCCTCCACCACCTCAACCGCATCCTCTTCGGAGAAGGAGGGGCCCCCCAGGAGACCCTTCCCTGAGACACAGACTCATTGGGGGCAACTGCAGCGCTCCCCATCCCTCGGTTTAGAGGGTCGCAGGCACATCCTGAGACCGGCATACGCCAACTTTGGCCCTCCCTCCCTCCAGGTGTTTTGGACTTCAACTCCCACAATTCCTAACAACCAGTAGCCTTAGGAGAAAATCCTCCAGTACATGGCCATATAGCCCAGAAAACCTACAACAACCCAGTGATTCCGGCCATGAAACCCTTCGACAATACATTGAACCAGTAGCCTTCCAAAACTCCCGGAAGGAGGGCCAAAATATAGATATAGGCTCTCCTTAATATTCCTCCAGTACAGGCAGTCCCCAAGTTACAAACAAGATTGGTTGGATTTGTATGGAAGTCAGAGCAGGGACATTTTCTAAGTGTAACTCCAGCCAAATATATATATATATTTATATACGTTTTGGATGGCACAGGGAAGGGTGGACAGCCCTGTGGGGTTGGGGGGTGCTGCCTGCGCCCGGCTTCAGAAGGTCTCACCTCACTTCCTGTTCCTGTTATAATTGGATTTTGGAAAATGTGGCTTGCTGTAGAAACAAGGACTGGGTGAAGCTTCATCAGAGACACCCCTCCCCCTCCCCGATAATAATAACAACTCGTCCAGGAGTGGGTTTCCCTCCCTCCCTCCCTCCCTCCCTTCTGAGGCCTAGATGTTGTCAAGAGTGAGACCCTGGGGTCTACGCGCAGCGGAGATGAGGTTACGAGATCACACAGACACAAAACAGGACACTGCAGTCTGCCAGTTTTAAAAAACAACAAAGTTTTTACTCAGTACATCTCTCTACACGTCTACTTCTCAGCGGGCCACATCGTGAACTACAAAGCACAGCACAAAACAGTTTTCAGAACACCTGCTTATCAATTAGGCTTCTCTGGCCGGACCCTCCCTTTTCCTTCCCAGCCAGAGACATTCGTTATCTAGCTTCTGTCAAGGTCTCTTCTTCTCTGCACCTCTGTCAAGGTCTCTTACAACAACAATTCCAGCATACAATTGAACATAACTGAATCCATCTTGAATACATATGAACACCATTGTTAAACATATTGAAACACATTGAAAAACACACATGCATACTTTCAGTAATCCTGACAGATTTCCCCCACTTCCTGTTGTCTCAGCCCTGTGCTCAGGGGCGGCGCAACCCATGCGCAAAGTAAGCATTTGCGATAGAGTTGATTTCGCCAGGGGCGCTCTTGAGGCGCTCTTGGGGGAAAAGACATCTTGACATATGTGAGTTGTAGTTACTGAGATGTATAGTTCACCTACAATCGAAGAGCATTCTGAACTCCACCACTGGTCCATTCTGAACCAAATATGGCACACACAACTCCCACGACGGACAGAAAAAATATATATCAGTGATTGGTTGGGGGGGGGGGGGAGGGTCGCCAAAATACTGTTTGCTTACCATTGAAAATTACCCAGGGCCGCCTCTGCCTGTGCTTAACTAGGAGTCAGTCATAACTCGGGTGTTTCTAAGGCGGGGACACCCTGTTCATATGTATACATGAGAGAAAGACAGTATCCTAGATTTGGAGGGACCCCAAAGGCCATCCAGTCCAGCCTCGTTCTTGACCAGGACACGTTTCTCAGTCAGATGCCTGCCATTCAGGGGTGGCCTACATACACACACACACACACACACAAACTCGAGTCTAATGTGCCCTCCAATCTAATGCGCACCCCCATTTTCAAAACTGTGAAACCCAATTGTGCAAATCGAACGCGCACCTTGGTTTTGGGAAGGTCACTTAGTCAGTGCGGTGTCCATCTGCTAGAGAGAGTCTCTTAAGCCTGGAAGGGAACCCCCTCCCCCCGCCCAAAGGCCGCCCAGCCCAGCCCAGCCCTGTTCGTAACCAGGAGTCGCTTGTGTAAGTCGAAGGTTTGCAACTCGCAGGCTGCCTGCCAATGACTTCCGTGGGCGTGGACGCGGGCGTTGCCCCTGCCAGTCCCGGCTGCCCACCCCCCAAGACCAGCCCCCCTCCCCCTCCTCTGTGGGCGCCCCTCCCCGGCCTCGAGATCCAGATCCAGACCCCCCCCCCTCCAATGAATGCCAAGCGGGGAGGGGGGAGGGGGCTCCCCATGCGGAGTGCCTTCGTCTTTCCAGATTAAACGCTCGAGTTTCTCCGTCTGCCTTTCTTTCTTGCCTTCCTTCCTTTTTCCTTTCCCTCGGAGGGGGGGTCCGTGCTCGTCTTCCGGGGGGGGGGGGGCAACGAGTCAAGGGCGCAACGTGGGGACGGGTATCCCGCGTGTGACTCAAAAGCGTGCAGGAGGAGAAGCCCGGTTCCTGGGGGGCGGGGCCAAGGAGGGCCGGAGGCGAGGGGGGAGGAGACTGAGCATGCGCGCCCCACAAGGAAACCCCCCCTCCCTCCCCAAGACTTGCAACGCCGCCGCCGCCGCTCTGGACCTGGCGGAGGGTCAGGTAAGGAAAGAGGGAGGGAAATAGGAAGGAGAAAGGAAGGAAGGAAGGAAGGAAGGAAGGAAGGAAGGAAGGAAGGAAGGAAGGAAGGAGGGGAAAGGGAATGGGGAAATAGGGAGGGACTGACTGGGAACCCCTCCCTCCCTCCTTCCTTCCTTCCCTTTGTCTGCTCCGCCGCCGCCGCGGAACCGCCCCCCCCCCCCCGCCGCAATGATCCAGATGTAGGGAGGGGGATGGATTGAAGGGCTCCCCCCTCCCTCCCTCCCTCCCCACGTGCCCCTCCTCCCTGTGCCCCCTTTACCTGGAGGGGAGGGGGCTGTTCTCAGTTGGGGCCCCTCCCCCTCTCTCCCCCCCCCAGCCCCATTGTGATGCCCCGAGGGCCCCCGCCCGCCTCCCCGCCACTCCCCTCCTGCCTCCAGGCCTGGCTCCAAGGCGAGTGGGCACTCAGCCCCTCCCCCCTGCCTCCCCCCCCCTCCTTTGGGCCCCCTTGGGAAGCAGCAGCAGCGGGGGGTCGGCTCTGGAGAAGGAGGGAGGGAGGGGAAGGAGGGAGGTCGCCCGCCGTGACCCTTTCCTTCTAAGGGAAGGAGACAGAGGCCCCTGGGCAGGCGGGGGGGGGGGGGGGGCTGGGTCTGCCCACCCATTGGCCGGCCTCCGTCTGTGGGGCTGCCCCTTCCTCCTCCTCCTCCTCTGGCCACGCAAGGCGCACATTGCTCTTCCTTCCCTCAGGGCTGGAGACAGCCCCCCCCCCCCCCCCCCAGTGGTGTCTCTTTGGCCTTGGGCCTCTCTCTGCTGCTGCTGCTCCTCCTTCCTTCCTCTCTTCCTCCCCCCTTCCCTCCCTCCCTCCCTTCAGGTCCCTGAGCTTCGCCTCTCTTCTGCTTCTTCTTCTCCTCCCTTCCTTCCTCGCTCCCTTCTTTCCTTCGGGTCCCTGAGCTTCGCCTTTCTTCTGCTTCTCCTCCTCCTCACTTCCTTCCTCCCTTCCCTCCCTCCCTCCCTCCTTTCCTGCAGGTCCCTGAGCTTCTCCTCTCTTCTGCTTCTCCTCCTCCTCACTTCCTTCCTCCCTTCCCTCCCTCCCTCCCTTCTTTCCTTCAGGTCCCTGAGCTTCACCTGCTTCTCCTCCTCCTCATTTTCTCGCTCCCTCCTTCCTTCCCGCAGGCTCCCTCCTTGGGGACGGTCCCTCCGCAGCGGATGCCAGGCAGGCGCCCCGGATTGCGATGGTGCTGGACTCCGGGAGGCGACCCTTCCGCCCGCCCTCCCTTCTTTCCTTTAGGTCCCTGAGCTTCACCTCTCTTTTGCTTCTCCTCTAGCTCCCTTCATCCCTCCCTCCCTTCTTTCCTTCAGGTCCCTGAGCTTTGCCTCTCTCCTGCTTCTCCTCCTCCTCACTTCCTTCCTCGCTCCCTTCTTTCCTTCCGGTCCCTGAGCTTCGCCTCTCTCCTGCTTCTTCTCCTCCCTCCCTCCCTCCCTCCTTCCTCCCTTCAGGTCCCTGAGCATCACCTCTCTCCTGCTTCTCCTCCTCCTCCCTCCCTCCCTCCCTCCCTCCCTTCTTTCCTCCCTCCCTCCCTCCCTTCCTTCTTTCCTTCAGGTCCCTGAGCTTCACCTCTCTTCTGCTTCTCCCCCTCCCTCCCTCCCTCCCTCCCTCCCTCCTTCCTTCCTTCCTTGTCTCCTGCAGGCTCCCTTCTTTCCTTCCAGTCCCTGAGCGTCACCTCTCTTCTGCTTCTCCTCCTCCCTCCCTCCTTCCTTCCTTCCCTCCCTCCCTTCTTTCCTTCCGGTCCCTGAGCGTCACCTCTCTCCTGCTTCTCCTCCTCCTCCCTCCCTCCCTCCCATCCTTCCTCCCTCCCTCCCTCCCTCCCTCCCTCCCTCCCTCCCTTCCTCCTTTCCTTCAGGTCCCTGAGCTTCACCTCTCTTCTGCTTCTCCCCCTCCCTCCCTCCCTCCCTCCCTCCCTCCTTCCTTCCTTCCTTGTCTCCTGCAGGCTCCCTTCTTTCCTTCCAGTCCCTGAGCGTCACCTCTCTTCTGCTTCTCCTCCTCCCTCCCTCCTTCCTTCCTTCCCTCCCTCCCTTCTTTCCTTCCGGTCCCTGAGCGTCACCTCTCTCCTGCTTCTCCTCCTCCTCCCTCCCTCCCTCCCATCCTTCCTCCCTCCCTCCCTCCCTCCCTCCCTCCCTCCCTCCCTCCCTTCCTCCTTTCCTTCAGGTCCCTGAGCTTCACCTCTCTTCTGCTTCTCCCCCTCCCTCCCTCCCTCCCTCCCTCCTTCCTTCCTTGTCTCCTGCAGGCTCCCTTCTTTCCTTCCAGTCCCTGAGCGTCACCTCTCTCCTTCTTCTCCTCCTCCTCCTCATCCTCATTTTCTCGCTCCCTCCTTCCTTCCCGCAGGCTCCCTCCTTGGGGTCGGTCCCTCCACAGCGGATGCCAGGCAGGCGCCCCGGATTGCGATGGTGCTGGACTCCGGGAGGCGACCCTTCCGCCCGCCCTCTCGGCCGCATCTGGGGGTCTTCGGCCCGGACCTTCCTGGGAGGACGAGAAGGAGGAGCCCCCCTCCTCCCAAGGGAGAGCGCTATGGGGGGCAGGAGCCCCCTCCACCGCCCCCTCTTCCCCCTCCGGGCCCCTCCCTGCCCCCCTCTCCCTCCCTCTCCCTGGAGTCAGACTGCTCCTCCCCCTTGGCCCCCTCCAAGAAGGATCCCCCTCCCCCTTCGGCCCCCCGCGGCTGGATGCGCCGGAGCGAGAGCAGCTGCGCCGTGAACCGGAGGGAGCCTCGGGCCGGCCGCCTCCTCCGCAGCGCCAGCTCCCTGCCCCACCTGGCCAAGGAGAAGGACAAGGAGAAGGAGAAGGGCAAGGACGCGAAGGGCCGGAGGAGCCCCTGCCTGCTGGTGGCCCTGCGCCCGGCCAACCTGGAGCAGGAGAAGGCCGCCTTCTTCCGCGCCTCCTTCGCCTACAACCCCCAGTTCCAGTACCAGGAGCCCCTCCCGGCAGCCGTGCTCGACAAGTACCGGGAGGCCTCCGGGAAGTTCCTCCCCCAGGTGAGACCAGGTGATTTGGTGTGCCTGATTGTTTACTCTCTGCAGTTTTGCTGTTCACCTCTCAAGAAAAGATTCCCCCAGGCACTTCCAAGCCATTAAATGCTAATCAAGGTGGTCAGTTGAAACATTCACCCCTAGCTCCAGCAGACAAGAGTCCTTTGTCCCACCCTGGTCATTCCACAGATACATAAACCCTTTGTCCTAGTTCCAACAGACCTCACTACCTCTGAGGATGCTTGGCATAGATGCAGGTGAAACGTCAGGAGAGAATGCCTCTAGAACATGGCCATATAGCCCGGAAAAACCTCCAACAACCCAATAATAATAATACTGTTGGAAGAGACCTCTAAATGCCACTCAGTCCCAATCCAGGTATCACAATCAAGGTATCCTCTCTGTTAATTCTGAGCCACCAGTTTGTGTATTTCAGTCTCCTCTGAGCAGGAATCTAGGTGGCATTCTGTGTCCATATGACAAAAGAGGTCTTTCTCTTTGACACAGGAAGACGGACCCAGGCACTCCAAACTGGGCACGGTCACTGCTAATGGGTCACATACATATGCATGCCAAGGCTTCAGCAGCTTCTGCCATCCGATGGGGCTGGAAAGAACTCCCGTCTGAATCCAAAAGGGTTTCCAGGGCTGTCTGGTGACCCCTTGATGGCTTATTTGGCACCTACAAATGGAGCCTCCTCCTTCCTTGCACCCAAGGGTGGCAATCTAGACTAAGGAGGCGCTCCTTGTTGCTTTGCGATGGGCCCGAGCGCCAGTAGAACAAAGGTGGGAAAGGGAGGAGGAGGATGCAGGCTGGCTCTGGGGGAGCTCTCCGAGGTGCTGAACCTCTTCTCAGGTTGGAGCTCAGACTCTTGGAGGCCGCCTTCAGTTCTGGGGGGGGGGGGGGAACAGGAGCAGAATGCCCCCTCCCAAATTGGGGCCTCCAGCCATTTGGGGGTGTATAGAGATGATGATGGTGATGATGATACCCTCCCTTCCTCCCTGTAGGGACTCGGGTCAGCTAACAATTATCATCATCATTTAATAATTTATTCATTGCCCTCCATCCGAGAATGCTCCAGGCGATTTACAGCTAAATTATAAAAGGTAAAATACATAGATACAAAAATTAAAAATTAACAGAGATTGAATGCTCTAGTAAAAAGCCAGGTGTCTGAAGTGCGAGAGTAAAAGGCCCGAAGTCACGCATGGCTCTCATGTAGGGCGGCCATAAGGAATCCCACAATAAGGCAGGAGGGGCAGAAATGGAGAAAGCCCACCCACCTGCGCCTGGTCCTTTCCAAGGGCACTTCTCTAGGACCCGGTATAGAGAGTAAGTCACGTTGGGATGGTCATCGCGACCTCCGATGATGATGAGAGAAGGAGAGGCGGTCCCTAAGGTATGATGGACCCTGGCCGTAAAGAGTTTTAAAGGTCAGAACTAGCATCTTAGACAGGCCACAGTGGGACTCAGTTGGAAGCCAATGTGTCAAGTGTCTCAGTTCCACGCTGTGTGGCTCTGGAGGAATCTCCTATGAAGGATCACGCAGAGAATCACAAGTGGAGTAGACATCAACACGTTTATTGTTCGGAATACAAGAGCTTCAACTACAGGCCTCCTATATAGTACTAACTAGCATACCATAAATCATACACTCAGGTATCCTGGTGCCTTGACCATTTCAAAGCCTTTCCATCTCAAGGCCCATTTCCTCCCTTACCTTTGGCACCTAGTCCCATTACCATATCAAAGCCCAGTTCTCCCCTCACCCTTGGCAGCTCGGTTTTATGGCTGCCCCGTTTGTCCTGCATTTCCTTTTGGCCCAATGTCCCATGGCCATGTGGTTTGTGTCAGTTGTATGGCATGATCTAGAGATCATGACACAATGTCAATGTTGCAGCGCTGGAGTTCTATGGCATTGCAATCCCACACTTTAGGCAAGTTTAAAAAGCATAATACAAAATTAACAACAGTTATCTAGTACAGTGTGGTAAAACAGATTAAAATATAATAAATACACTGAAAAGAGCCTTCAAAACTCACAGTCCCCACCCCCCACCCCCCAAGTGATGTTGTGTAGAGCGGACCAGGAAGGAGCCTTTCCCAAAAGGACCCTTCCCAGAGTTCTTCTCCTGTATCCGCTGTCCTCAAAAGGGGAAGTAGAGGGGCGGAGTGCACCTGGCAAAGTGGCCCCACCTCTTTGGGGTCTCTTTTTGTGGGCGGAGGGTGCCTGGTCTCCTTGGGGGCCTCTCGGAGGCTGAGTGCCTTGGTGTTTCCCGCAGGCGCTGGGCATCATGAGTGCCGTCCTGGAGCGCTATGGCACTTACGAGGACTTTGAGGCCACCAACGGGGGGAAGCTGCTCAGCAAGGGCCAGATCTGGTCCGTCATCCGGAAGTACCTGCAGAAGGAGGGCTGCTCGGGAGAGGTGAGAACATCAACAGGAAAAGGAGCATGGGGCTCCGAAATGGACGCTCATTCACAAAGATTTGCAAAGTGCCTGTGGGCAGTGAGAGCAGCGCCTGTCCCTCGCGGATTCTTCAGTGGCGGGTGGGAAGGAAGGAAGGTTCCCCACAAGTGCCCTGCCGTGGGGTGGAGATGGGGCTGGTCCACCATGCTAGGCTAGAGATGCCTTTGGGCCTGAATTTCTGCCCCTTCTGTGGCAAGGCCTCCACTGAGCCTTCTCCCCGGCCTGTGAGGGTCAGCGTGGCTCCCCTTGCCTTGAGCGTCCAAGGCATCCTTCCTGGGGCAGCCTTCCTAGTGCAACCGGTGGGTGCAGCTTCCTCTTCCTCTTCCTGTTCCTCTTCCAGGTGGTGGTTCAGCTGACGGAGGACCTCCTCTCGCAGGCCGTGATGATGGTGGAGAACAGCCGCCCCACACTGGCCATCAACCTCTCGGGGGCCCGGCAGAATTGGCTGGAGGGGATGCTGCGCCACGAAATCGGTCAGGCAAGGGCCGGAAGGAAGGATGGATGGATGGGGGCAAAGCATTGCTGCATGGGGGGCTGGGGTGGGCCTGCCGTGGGAGGGGGCAGAGGCTGTGTGATAGTTGGGGCAGGCCGGGGAGGGGGCTTCCCTGTGGGCCTGGCTCTGCCTTGAGAAAAGGTGGCCCACCTCTTCTCTGCTGGGCTTTACAGACTGACCAATTTCTGGTTGGAGTCTTTGCCAACGGCCCTTTGATCCCCTTCTTTTGAGAAGCCGCCTCCTGGGCGCTTGTCCTCAAGGCTCAAGCGTCCCATTGTTCTGCCGCAACCATGTCGTGTGGCTCGGTTTCCCCACAACCTGGATCTTTGGCCCAGTTTGGCTGCCAACTTTCTCCCCAAACAGCTTCCCTGTCAGCTCAGTCTCTGGCACTTTAGTGATAAAGTGCCAGAGACTGAGCTGACTCTGGCTTCAAAGTGGGCAGTCCTGCGTTTTGGGCTTCTTCTGCCACCTGCAGAATTCTGGGAAATGTCATTTCGGGTGGGGCCATTGTGTACGAACCCACACGATCTCTCCGATCATCTGGAGAGGCCCCGCTCACGCTCCCACCTCTGTCTCAGGTGCGACTGGTGGGGACGAGGGAGAGGGCCTTCTCGGTGGTGGCCCCTTGTCTCTGGAATCCACTCCCTAAGGACATCAGGCATGCCCCAACCTTGGCAGTCTTTAGGAGGAGTCTGAAAACGTGGTTATTCCAATGTGCCTTCCCAGAATAAGAAACTCCTAGCAGTCTGTCCTTAAATGCACTTTATTAATGACCTAGGATTGTTTTTGCACAACCATCACTCCCTGGAAATCCACCCTAATCATATTTTACCTGCCATGTCCAGCATATCTTAAAATTTTAATTATTACATTTGGCCCAGCCATAAGTTTTTAAATTTTGTCGTGCTATTGCTAATGTCTATTGTTTATTTGCTGTTATGAGTTTTTATTTGTATTATTGTTGTTTTTGCTTTGTTATTGCTGTGTTGTGGGCTCAGCCTCATGGAAGCCGCACCGAGTCCCTTGGGGAGAGGGTAGCGGGGTACAAATAAAGTATTATTATTGTTATCATTATCATTATTATCATTATTAATTCTCATCTGCAGGGGTCCTCACCTTCCCAAATTAAATTCCCCCGAACATGCCCAAAATTGCAGGGCTGCCCGCTTGAAAGCACTAGTGTTTTGACGTTTTGGACTGCGGCGGCCTCCTTGCCCGGCAGTGACCGCGGCCTCCCCTCCTCCCCCCCTCCTCCCCCCCCCCCCCCCCCCGCAGGCACGCACTACATCCGTGGGGTGAACAACGCGCGGCAGCCGTGGCACAGCCCCGAGGGCCGGCAGCAGTTCAGCTTGCAGGCGGCCAACCCCACGGAGGAGGGCCTGGCCAGCATCCACAGCGTCCTCTTCCGCAAGCGGCCCTTCCTCTGGCGCGCCGCCCTCCTCTACTACACCGTCTACCAGGCCGGCCGCCTCTCCTTCGCCGACCTCTTCCGGCAGCTGGAGCCCTTCGTGCGCGACGCCGGCGTGCGCTGGGAGTACTGCGTGCGGGCCAAGCGCGGCCAGGCCGACACCTCGGGGCCAGGTCAGGGGGTCGGGGGTCAGGCGTGGGGGGAGGAGGGGTCCGCAACCCCCACGGCCTGGCCTGAAGCCCAATGCCCCCTCCTCTCTCTCTCTCTCTCTCTCCCAGGCTGCTTCAGCAAAGACCAGGTCTACCTGGACGGGATTCTCCGCATCCTGAGGCACCGGCACTCCATCGACTTCCACTTGCTGGCCGCACTGGGCAAGGTGGGCCTGGGAAGGGGGCGGGCAGCGCAAAGCCATTGCTGGGAAGACTATGGAAAACACAGAAATGTGCTTCTTGGGCTTCTTTCAGGAGAGAATTCGCAAAGACAACGTAGAAATTTGCCAATATTGTTTTTTTATAATGTTATATCCTTCTAGCGGTCCCCTGCCACACGTTGCTGTGGCCCAGTCTGGTGATATGGAAAATCAAGTAATTAGAAAGTGCTGGTTTCTAATATATGTAATGTCTTTATGCTTGTGGGTCGACAGTATTTCTTGATGTTTGACAGTGTTGACGTAGAGATTGTCTGGCTTGCCCACTCTGGAACAGGCAACATATAATTGTCCATCTTTAGGAATCCCTTTCAAATCTATAATGCTATATCTCTCTCTGTGTGAATCATATCTATCTATCTATATCTATGGCTGTATGGCTCTCTGTCAGGAGGGCTTTGATGATGTTTTCTTGCCCTGGGATGGTCAAGGGGGTTCTGTGTGGGAGATTTGCCCCAGTTCTGTCATTCGTGGGGTTTATTCAGAATGGTCTTTGATTGTAGGTGAACTATAAATCCCAGTAACTACAAATCCCAAATGCCAAGGTCTATTTCTCCCAAACTCCATCTGTGTTCATATTTGGACATATGGAATATTAGTGACAAGTTTGGTCCAGATCCATCATTGTTTGAGTCCACAGTGCTCTCTGGATGTAGGTGAACGACAACTCCCAAACTCAAGGTCAATACCCACCAAACACTGCTAGTATTTTCTGTTGGTCATGGGAGGCCTGTGTGCAAAGTTTGGTTCAATTCCATCGTTAGCTCCAGCAGACAAGAGTCCTTTGTCCCACCCTGGTCATTATTCCACAGATATATAAACCCACTTTCCTAGTTCCAACAGACCTCACAACCTGAGGATGCTTGCCATAGATGCAGGCGAAACGTCAGGAGAGAATGCCTCTAGAACATGGCCATAGAGCCCGAAAAACCTACAACTCAGGACAGGTTTTGTTAGATACTAGTTCCATCCTGAGTGGTGTCGGAAGTCATGGGTGGGCGTGCACGGGTGGGAAAGGGGAAACCAGACTTGTATTTGGATTGCTGAATCTTGAAGATTGTATGTCGTAGTTTATTCCCTCCTATCTCACACTAAAAATGCATACAATGCCCTTACCTAGGGAAGCCTGACTTGGCCACGGTAGTCCACGCTCTGGTTGCATCCCACATAGACTACTGCAACGCGCTCTACGTGGGGTTGCCTTTGAAGACGGTCCGGAAGCTTCAACTAGTCCAACGAACGGCAGCCAGGTTGCTAATAGGAGCATCCAACCCCCTTGTTGCGCCAGCCCCACTGGCTGCCAGTTTGCTACTGGGCCCAATTCAAAGTGCTGGCTTTGGCCTTTAAATTCCTAAATGGTTCTGGCCCAACTTACCTGTCCGAACACATCTCCTCTTACGAACCACCGAGGACCCGGAGATCGTCTGGGGAGGCCCTGCTCTCGGTCCCGCCTTCGACACAAGTACGTCTGGTGGGGACGAGACAGGGCCTTCTCCGTGGTGCCCCCTCAGCTATGGAAAGCCCTCCCTCGGGAGATCAGATCGGCTCCCTCCCTACTAATGTTTCGGAGGCAAGTTAAAACATGGAGAGTAAACAACATAGGAAATTGAATGACCTGACGATAGGACTAGACAATGCTTCATAAGAAGGAGGCGCTCATGATGTTGTTATTCTTGTTGATGTTTTACGTGTCCTGTTTTGCTGGAAACCGCCTTGAGTTGCCGATTGGCTGAGAAAGGCGGTATACAAATACAGTAAATAAACAAATAAAGAGTGGGGAGGGTGGTGGTAGCACAATGCACGCTCCGAGGGAGAGCCCCAAACGCTGACCCTCCCCCCACAGACCTTGCACTGAAAGCGTATGTGGGGAGGGGAGGGGAGGGGTGGGGCTCTTCTCCGCCCTCCGCCCCTCCCTCCTCCCTCCAGGGCCCCTCCGTGGGTCTTCTGGGGAGGGGGCCCAGGGCTGACAGCTGTCTCCTCGCAGGTCTCCTACGAAGACGTGGGGCGGCTGAAGGACCTGGGGGCGCTGGAGAAGGCCCGCATCCCCCACTTCATGCTGGACCTGGAGCGCTACATGCAGCAGCTGGACCACATCGTGGCCACCAACCGCCTGGACGAGGAGGAGCTGGAGCGCCTGCTGCCGGACTGAGCCCTGCCCCCCCCCCGCCCCGTGGGCCCACCCCAGAGCAGCCCCTGCTCGTTCTGCATCTCTAGGGCGTCTATGGAGGGCCTGGAGGATTGACCCACTGAAGAGGACTTTTGTGGGGAAAGGAAACCCTGGATGCCCTACCTCTGGAGTGGCTTATTTATTTTTGGGGGGGTGTGGGAGGGGATGAGGAGGAATGGCAGCCTTCTCTGAGGAAGTGGGGGCTCTGGATCCCGCCCCCCAAGCTCGGCCCTCCTGTTAGGTTGTGGATGGAAGTGCCGCCCCCTTCCCTCCGCCCGAGAGTCGCCATGGCTTTGTTCTTTTACTCCGAGAGAGGAGTCCTTGGAGGTCCATGCGCTTCCCACAGAGAAGACTGTGACTCATAGACTTGGGAGACATCTAGTCCAGCCCTTCCTGTTGGGGAGGAACATGCAGCAGAAGCCCCCCACCCACCCACCCACCCACCCCCCAAGACCTCTGAGGCAGCCTTTGTGCCACCCACACTTGCACAGCCAGGAGGGAAGTGGGTCAGAATCTGGGCCGCAGGTTTGGCTGGAAGAGAGAAAAGCCGAGGGTTGAAGAAGGGACTTCGTGGTTCTGCTTGTTGGTCCTCTTTTGGGGGGGCACCTGAAGGTCTCCAGAGACCCCCCTCCCCTGCCCCAAAACCTTCCTTTCTTCCTTAGGGTGGGGAGGCAAGGCCAGATGTGGGCGGCTGGGCAACTGTACAAGGAAGCCAAGTTGCCATGTGTTTGGAGGACTTTTGATGTATCTCAAGGACTTCTTCTTCTTCCCATCTTCAAAACTGTAACTAAGGCGTTCTGCTTGTTGGTCCTCTTTTGGGGGGGCACCTGAAGGTCTCCAGAGACCCCCCCTTCCCTGCCCCCAAACCTTGCTTTTCTCCATAGGGTGGGGAGGCAAGGCCAGATGTGGGTGGCTGGGCAACTGTACAGGGCAGCCAAGTTGCCACGTCTTTGGAGGACTTTTGATGTATCTCAAGGACTTCTTCTACTTCCCCGTCTTCAGAACTGCAACAAAGGCGGCTGAAGGGGAAAGTGAGGGGCGGATGCATGTGCGAACTCAATTCCTGGATTGAGCAGAAAGCTTTTTTTTGGGGAGGGGGTCCCTGCACCCCCTTCAATAAATCATTTTGCGCCTCACGAGAGGTGGCGGTGTCAGGGAGGGGCCTTGTTCCAGCTTAAGGGCTTTGCCGGGGATCGGATTTGCGTCTAATGAGGTCAGAAGGGCCTCTCTCGGGAGGGCAGCGGGCGCCTGAGGGCAGCGGCAGACCAGAAGGAGGGTGACAATGGACAATCCCTTGTGGTGTGGAACATAACAATTTTTTTTGTCGTGTCAGGAGCGACGAGAAACTGCAAGTCGCTTCTGGTGTGAGAGAATTGGCCGTCTGCAATTCTCTCACACCGGATGATTTGATGTTTTTATCATCCTTGTGGGAAGCTTCTCTCATGTCCCCTTTGCATGAGGAGCTGGAGCTGATAGAGGGAGCTCATCCGTCTCCCCCCAGATTCAAACCTGCAACCTGTTGGTCTTCAGTCCAGCCAGCACAGGGGTTTAACAATTTATTTACAGCTTTTCTATTCCGCCCTTCTGCTCACCCCATAGCAGGGGACTCAGGGCGGATTACAGTGTGCACATATATGGCAAACATCCAATGCCAATTTTTGACATACAAACATACACAGAGGCTATTTAACTTTTTCTGGCTGCCAGGGGAGCTGTCGCTTTCCTCGTCCATCTGCGACGCTGATGAAGCACTTCCGCATTCCCCGCATGCTTCCCCGCTGGAGTCCTCCTTATGGCCTCATAAATCAGTTAATTTAGCCTCCCCACACTTTAAGGTGGTACATAATTTTCTTACTTGACAGATGCAACTGTCTTTCGGGTTGCAAAGGTCGACAACAGGCTACACACAATTGGTTGGAAACCCACTCCAACCCGGGCTGGCTTCAAACTCATGACCTTTTGGTCAGAGTGATCTTAATGCAGCCGACACTCAGCCAGCTGCGCCACAATCCCAGTACAATGCTCCCATGCTCCCGTAACAATGCTACAAGGGGCAGCCTCTCGGGATGCCATTCAGCACAACACCTTGAGCATTGACTGCAGCTCTTTAGTCTTCAGTGAGGGAGCAATGCAGGAGATCGTCACTTTGTTGGGGGTTAGGGGTGCAGAACCCCCCAACACCACAATGCAGGTCTATTAATAATATCTCCTTGCAATGGCAGCTAGTTTAAAGGTGGTCTGTTTTACATGCCAGTGCCTTCCTGGTTGGGCGGGGGGGACGGGGGGGGGGGACGACACACGGACAATCCCACACGTCCTTCTTCCTGGCTTTTGTACTTCTAAGAAATCTTTGCCCGTTTTGGAACCAAGGTTCTGGTTTACCTGGATGTTGGAGCATTTCAAGAATGCCTCTCTTGCGATTCCTATGACGGCACCAACTGGCAAGAACTTAAATCTACGTATACAATAAAAGTCAGTGTTTGTATGCGGAGGGAGGAAGGAAGGACGGTGGATGTGGTAGCTTTCCAATTGGCCGCCACTTTCACAGGCCACTGTGACCAGCACGGGTGACGGGCCTGGACCAAACTTGGCACACATAACCCCCATGACCCCCTTTACATCCTGGTGAGGTTTGGGGGAGGACAGACAAAGGATGATGGCATTTGTAGTACTTTCAAACCCATCGGTTCCCACAGACCACTGTGGCCCCCAACAAAGACTGATAAAGACCAAACTTGGCACACGGAGCCCCCATGACCCACTCTACATTCTATTGCAGCTTGGGGGATGGCTGACCATGGATGATGGGAATTGAAGTACCTCCACTCACTTCCCGAGACCGCTGAGACCCTCATCCAATGGCCAATCAAGACCACACTTGGCACACACAACCCCCATGACCCCTTTACATCCTGGTTAGGGTTGGGGGAGGATGGACAATGATGGGATTTGTAGTACTTTCCCACCCTTTTGTTCCCACAGACTACTGCGCCCCCCAACAAAGACCGATAAAGACCAAACTTGGCACACAGAGCCCCCATGACCCACTCTACATCCTACTGCAGTTTCGAGATGGACCACGGATGATGGGACTTGAAGTACCTCTACTCACTTCCCGAGATCACTGTGACACTCATCCAATGACTAATGAAGACCAAACTTGGCACACAGAGCCCCCATGACCTACTCTCCATCCTGGTGCTGTTTGGAGGACGATGGACCATGGACGATGGGACTTGCAGTACCATCACTAACTTCCTGAGAGCCACATAAATAACTGATAAAGCCCAACCTTGCCACACAATGTCTTTCTCAAATGATCTGGCCACCACCGGGTCCCCAAGCTAGTGTTATATAAAATGTAAACGTATCTGGATCTGGTCCTGAACTCACGTGTTCAGTTTAAAAACAAATCTTGTAAGCTGAAGAGCAGCAACAGGCTTTGATTACTGAAGCGGAAATGCCGTCATGTCCTGACAGAAAACAGAGTCCACAAGTAGTTTATATACAACTTGCATATAAAGAGCCTAGATAGAGACACCCACTCACACTCACACTCTCCCTCTTCCCTGACGCCTCTCTAGCTGTGTCCAAAGTCCGCTTCAGGCCTGACCTGGAGGGTCAAGGGGGGCCCAAAAGCAACCTCCCTCCCTCAGGGCGTCTTCGCTATGAGAATAAACGTGTTCCTTCAGTCCAGGCAGACTCACAAAGCACACATTTTAATGTTGTGTCTTCTGTACAAAAGCAAAGAATGAGTGAAGGAATGTCAATCTTCTGAGGCAGGTCCGGCCAGAGCTGTGAGTGGGGCTCCTCCTCCTCCTCCTCCTCCTCCGCTGGACGCCTCAGGGCCGCCCGGAGAGGCACTGGTTGACCACCTCCAGCAAGTGGCTGTTCTCCAAGGCGGCCGCCACACGCTCCTTGTCGGCCAGTTGTTTGTTTACTGTGAAAACAAAGCAGGAGGGGGAGAGGCAAAGGGGGTGCGCACAGGCCCCCAACCCACCCACCCCCAGAAGGGCCCCAATGCTCAGCACACGCGCAGCACACACCCACTTGGCGCCCCGGGCAGCGCTGCCCCGCCTCCTTTGCTCACTGCCTTTTGCGCAGCTTTCCTTCCTTCCTTCCCACTCTTAACTAGGGAGTTGTTTGCAACCTGTACGAGAATTTCTGCCTTTATCTTTACCGGCACACAATGGATCACCTTGTGGGAAAGGGGCCCCGTGCCAAGCGGGATGGAAATGCCGGCGCGCGCACACACACACACACACACCCTCCCTCCCTCTGTGGGGAACAGGCTCTCACCTGCGTGCTCCGAGGCGTGTGTCCCCTGCGTGATGTGGACGTCCACCTGGCGGAAGAGAGAAGGAAGGAAGGAAGGAAGGAAGGAAGGAAGGAAGGAAGGAAGGAAGGAAGGAAGCAGGCCTGAGACCCAAGGCCGGAGCCTCCCCACCTTCCCTGAGAAGACTTCTGATCCTGTGCTGGATGAGAGCGTTTTGGGCCCTTCTTGCCGGGCGTGTCCCCCCCCCCCCCCCCCCGGACTCACCTTGAACCTTTCGGGCAGGGAGCGGATGAGCTTGACCTTGATGGACAGGCCGATGAGGGTGGCCATGCTGCAGTGCGGGATGGTGGGCGTGAAGGCCACGGAGACGGTGCTCTCGGCATCGTCGGCCTGGAAGAGACGCAGCGTTGAAAGCGTTGGGGGCAAAGTGCGGCTGCTCAACCAAGCCCTGCACCTGGGGCTGAGAGGAGGCGTCTCCAGGGGATCTGGTGGAGTATGTCACATACCTGTGGGATGATGTCCAGGCCGGGAGGAAAGAACCACTGTCCGTTCACCAAGGGCAAAGGGTGCAGTTAGCAAGCCTGGTTTGCAAATGTGGAAGAGGACCCACCCAAGAGCATGTGAGTAACCATGGAGGTAGCCCGCATGAGCTGATGATGCGACCTTCATAGTAACTCACATACTAATGGGTGGATCCTATTCAACAGGATTGCTAGCTGCACTTGGCCAACAGACTCTGGCCCCTCCCTCCCTCCCTCCCTCCCTGGGCATCCCGCCATTGTTTACCACCTTCGGATCCTCTGAGGACGCCATTCGCCACAGGCAAGGTGCAGGCAGAGCGTCAGTGCGGCCTTTAGGAAGATATACAAACACACACCAAGATAGAGAGATGGAGAAATAGACAGACAGGGGTGTATATAGATACAGATACTGATAGACTGGTAGAAATAGATAAAGATATATATATAGAGAGAGAGAGATGGAGCGCCAGACACTGGGACCTAATATGCATGTATGCTATGTCGTTATATACATTTAAAATAAATATTAGATAAATAAATAGATAGAATCGTAGAATCCTAGAAGAGTGGGAAGAGACCTCCTGGGCCATCCTCCAGTCCAACCCCATTCTGCCAAGAAGCAGGAATATTGCATTCAAAGCACCCCTGACAGATGGCCTCTGATTAAAAGCTTCCAAAGAAGGAGCCTCCACCACACTCCCTCCGGGGCAGAGAGTTCCACTGCTGAACGGCTCTCACAGTCAGGAAGTTCTTCCTCATGTTCAGATGGAATCTCCTCTCTTGTAGTTTGAAGCCATTGTTCCTTTGTGTCCTAGTCTCCAGGGAAGCAGAAAGGAAGCCTGCTCCCTCCTCCTCCCTGTGGCTTCGTCTCACATATTTATCAATGGCCCTCATCATATCTCCTCCCAGCCTTCTCTTCTGCAGGCTAAATATGCCCAGCTCCTTAAGCCGCTCCTCATAGGGCTTGTTCTTCAGATAGTAAGTAGATATATATATATACACACAGATAGATTGATACTGATAGAAGGTAAGTAGATAGATATAGCTATTTGATTTGTCATTGATCCACTCTGGCTTTGTGCAAATCTCCTATTTCCCAAACTATATGATCCTGTGCTTTGCTTTTCTATTTCCGTCTGAACAATTTAACCCTTGGTTCCTCCCCACTGAGTGCAAGGCCTGTGGCCTCTTCCTCTCCAGCTTGGGAGTCGGATGTCCACCCGCGGCCTTTTGCAAGAGGCTCTGTCCATCTCATTTTTGCCCCACAGGCCTCTTTGACCCTGCCCCACAGCCCAGTTCTTTGGCGCAGCTCCTCATGGCTGGCGTTCTCTCTCCTTGTCCTGCCACACGTCCATCCATCCATCCATCCATCCATCTTTCTTTCTTTCCTTCCTTCCTTCTTTCCATTGCTCTCTGGGTCACCGCCAACTTTCCGTCCTCTATCTTTGTTGTTGCCTATGTTCTTGCCCGTGTGTGTTTGTGTAAGGGGGGTGGGGGGTGGTGGTGAGATAGCTAGCTAGAAAGAGACATAGACACACAGAGACATAGAAAGAGATGTAGACTCATGGAGACATTGAGAAACTGATAGTGATAGATAGTGACAGAGATGCAGACAGAGAGATCTAGGCAGAGAGAGAGAGAGACCTGGACGCGTGCCTCCTCGACCACGTTGAGCTCCTCCAGGGTCAGCGGGTGCTCCGGGTCCGAGATGGCGCGGATGAGGTGTGCGGGTGTGTTAAGGAGAGAATACTGCATAGCTATGAATGTGTCAACCTTGCTCATACATGTGTAACTGTTCAACAGGAATCCACCCAACATCTTTGCTAAGTTCATTTTGGAGTTATTGGTTGTTCAGTCTTGCATCGTAGTTCATTATGATGCACAATACGTGAATGCTGAACAATTCAGTGGAAAGGGAAATGGCAACACAATGAACTAATAATAACAGTTAATCAAACCGAACCGTTGATGAAGTGTGCACTTCTTCCTAAGCTATCTGATGTGAGAGAACCGCATCCTGCTCCCTCGCTGCAGCAAACTGGGACCATCTTTGTGTACCCTGGTATCAATTCCCCCCCCCCCCCCCCCCGGGAAACTCTCCAGGTCCCAGCCACCAATGGGCCAAGGCCAATCCGTGGAGCATTCCTTTGAGTCGCACTGATTTAACATCAACAATACTTCTTTTTTAGGTCAAAATTCTAGAGACGTATATTTAAAAACTGTCAATAAAAATAACCATGAACAATTTATACATCTCAAATAAACATCAAAGAAAACAAAACAAATTGTGGCGCAGCTGGCTGAGCGTCATCTGCATTCAGATCTCTCTGACCAAAAGGTCATGAGTTCAAAGCTAGCCCGGGTTGGAGTGGGTTTCCAACCAATTGTGTAGCCCGTTGTCGACCTTTGCAACCCGAAAGAGAGTTGCATCTGTCAAGTAGGAAAATAAGGTACCACCTTTAAAAAGTGTGGGGAGGCTGGATTAACTGATTTATGAGGCCATAAAGAAGACTCCAGCAAAGCATTCCAGCGGGAAGCATGCGGGGAATGCGGAAGTGCTTCATCAGCGTCGCAGATGGACGAGGAAAGCGACGGCTCCCCTGGTGCCCAGAAAAAAGTGAAATAGCCTCTGTGTATGTATATGTTTGCATGTCAAAAATTGGCATTGAATGTATTGTCGAAGGCTTTCATGGCTGGAATCACTAGGTTCTTGTGGGTTTTTTCGGGCTATAGAGCCATGTTCTAGAGGCATTCTCTCCTGACATTTCACCTGCATCTATGGCAAGCATCCTCAGAGGTAGTGAGGTCTGTTTGGTAACTGGGAAAAGGGGTTTATATATCTGTGGAATGGCTGAGGTGGGGCAAAGGACTCTTGTCTGCTGGAGCTAGGTGTGAATGTTTCAGCTGATCACCTTGATTAGCATTTGAAGGCCTGCCTGAGCCTGGGAAAATCTCTTGCTGGGAGGTGTTAATCTGGTTGTTTCCTCTCTGTTATTTTGCTGCTGCAATTCTAGAGTTTTTTTAATACTGGTAGCCAGATTAACACCTCCCAGCAAGAGATTTTCCCAGGCTCAGCCAGGCCTTCAAATGCTAATGAAGGTGATCAGCTGAAACATTCACACCTAGCTCCAGCAGAGAAGAGCTCTTTGCCCCACCCCAGCCATTCCACAGATATATAAACCCCCCTTTTCCCAGCTCCAGCAGACCTCACTACCTCTGAGGATGCTTGCCATAGATGCAGGCGAAACGTCAGGAGAGAATGCCTCTAGAACAGCGCCACATAGCCCGAAAAAACCCACAAGAACCTACTGGCATGGAATGTTTGCCATATATGTGTGTACACTGTGATCCGCCCTGAGTCCCCTGCTGCGGGGGGAGGAGAAGGGCCGAATAGAAAAGCTGCACATAAATAAATAAGTAAATAAATAAACAGGAGGTCCTCCTTCCTTCCTCCAGGCAGGGCAGCCCCCTCCCCTCCCCTCCCCTCTAAAGCCCCCCCCCCCCCCCGCCCATTCCCCGCCGGCGGGAAGGATATCGAAGACCTCCCTGGGGTCGATGGGGTCCGGCAGGGCCTCGTCCTCCTCGCGCGGCGTCACGGCCCGCTCGCCCTGACGCCGGAACACCAACGGGTTCGCGTTCTCCAGCAGACCCTTGCCCCCACCCGCCATCGCCATCGCCAGGCGCCTCCGCGCCGGAACGCCTCCGCCGGGACACGCGCCCCCGGGGAACCACAAGCACGGCGCACACGCTTCCGGAGGACGGGACAGGGAGGGAGGGGGGAGGGAAGGAGGGAAGGAGCCCGGCGCGCGCGCCCCCTGCCGGCCCGGGGAGGGAGGGAAGGAGGGAGGGAGGGAGGCTCAGGCAGGAGGCGCCGCCAATGGGGGAAACCGGGGCGAGGAGCCTCTCGCTCGGCGGAATGGCCGGCCAGCAGGGGGCGTGGAGGGAGGGAGCGGGTTGCACACAACCGGCTTCACAGCAGAGACGCTAGAGCTGGTGTTCGGGGGGTGTCTATTCGTGGCCACTTTGTTGTTGTTATTATTATTATTATTATTAGCCGTCTCCTGCCAGGCGTTGCTGTGGCCCACATGGGGGTTCTGTGTGGGAGGTTTGGTCCAATTCCATCGTTGGTGGGGTTCAGAATGCTCTGTGATTGTAGGTGAACTATACATCCCAGCAACTACAACTCCCAAATGTCAAGGTTCTACTTTTCCCCAAACTCCACCAGTGTTCACATTTGGGCATATTGAGTCTTCGTGTAGAGCAGGGGTCCCCAAACTTTTTAAACAGAAGGAAGGCCAGGTCACAGTCCCTCACATTGTTGGAGGGCCAGGTTATAATTGCAAAAAACAAAAAAAACCCACCCCCAAATAAATTCCTATGCACACTGCACATCTCTTATTTGTAGTGCAAAAACACTTAAAACATAATAATTAAAATGAAGAACAATTTTAACAAATATAAGCTTATTAGTATTTCAATGGGAAGTGTGCGCCTGCTTTTGGCTGATGAGATAGGATTGTTGTCGTTGTTGTGTACTTTGAAGTTGTTTCAGACTAAGGTTGACCCTGAGTTTGAGGATCCCTGGTGTAGAGTTTGGTCCAGATCCATCATTGTTTGAGTCCACAGTGATCTCTGGATATAGGTGAACGACAACTCCAAAACCAAAGGACACTGCCCTCCAAACCCTTGCAGTATTTTCTGTTGGTCATGGGAGAACGGTGTGCCAAGTTGGGTTCAATTCCATCATTGGTGGGGTTCAGAATACTCTTTGATTGTAGGTGAACTATAAATCCCAGGAACTACAACTCCCAAATGACAAAATCATTTTTTTGAGTGAAGGTCACTCATTGGGTTGTTATGTGTCTTGTGTCCAAATTTGGTGTCAATTCGTCCAATGGTTTTTGAGTTCTGTTAATCCCACAAACGAACATGACATTTTGATTTAGATAGATTGTGTATGTAGAAAACAAAACAAATAAAAGGGGGAAAAAGAAAAAAAATATTCAAAAAATTTACCAAAGAGTGGGGTCAGGGGGTGGGGTTCATGGGGGGGGGGGGATAGAGGGTTATGAAATGTTAAGGTATAAATAATTGTACAACCAAATCTGTTTGTTCGTATGTTTAATGAGCACTGAATATTCACTCTTTTATTCGTGGCCACTTGATGTCCTGGCGCAGAGTCTTTCCCTTTGCGGGACTGAGGTCCTCGGGGGAGGTCCAGGCACAATGGCTGGGGGCCAGAGAGATAGAGAGACAGGGGCTTCTCGGTGGTGGCCCCCCGGCTGTGTATCTCCCTCCCTGGAGAGAGGAGAGCACCCCCTCCTCCCTCTCCTTCAGAAAGAGGGTCAAGACCTGGCTGCGGGACGGAGCCTTTGGGGCAGGGCAAGGGGGCAAGGACAGGACACACACACCCCTCGGATGACCGGAGCCAGCAGTAGCAGGGTGAGCCTAGATATGGAATGCTTGCTGGGTGTATGCGTTGTGCTCTGCCTTGAGTCGGGGTGAGAAGGGCAGAATATAAGGGTCTCAAATAAATAAAGTGTTCCAGCAGCATTCTCTCCTGACCTTCCCCCTGCTGCGGAGGCCAAGGTCATCTTCAGAAGATCTAACCCAAACCCTAATTGGCCAACAAGTTAAACATGAGCCAGGAATGATGTGGCGGCAAAAAAAGCCAATGAGATTTTGGTCTGCATCAAGAGGAGCCTCGTGTCTAGATCTAGGGAAGTCTCTCCCCCCCCCCCCCTCCCCGGTGCTCTATTCTGCTTTGGTTAGACCACGTTACCTGGAATATTGTGTCCAATTCTGGGCACCACAATTCAAGAGAGATATTGACTCTAAGCTGGAATACTGTGTCCAGAGGAGGGCAACTCAAATGATCAAGGGTCTGGATGATATCGAGCTCTTTTAGGGGGCTCCTCCAGACGGGAGAGCCCTAGGACTGCACCAAAAAGAGTCCTGGATACCTTGGTGAGATTTTTCCGGAAGCCAATCCAAGAGCGCAAGAATATTTTTTAATATATAATCAGCTCACCAGAGGCGGAAGAAGTCCAGCGATCGAGGTTTCTTTGCGATTCAGCTGAGTCGGATGCAATTGTAGGGATAGTTCCTCTACAAGCATCCAGATACAAAGATTTCAGGCATTTTTATACAGTACAGAACAAAAGAAAGCAGTTTGAAACTCCCGCTGCCCCTTGCCGGCCGGCTTGATGCTGATTGACTGAGGCTGGAACAGCTGGGAGGAGGCTTGGCGGCCCGCCTCAGCTTACAGCCAATCAGAACGTTTCCTCGCCTCAGGAGGGCCAATGAGCGCCCTCCGCTCGCTTCCGAGTCTGGACCAATCAGGAGCGAGGAGGGTGGGACGGCCGCAGACAAAGGGGAAAGATGATGGGATTTGGATTTCCTGCCTGCTGGAATGCGGGCTTTGTCTTGGGCAGGAAAAGGGTGATATTTGGTACACAAAGAGCTTTCCTGTCCTTGATGGGTCTGGCGAGTGACTTGAATGGGCTAGATCGATATCGGACCACCCGGAGGGTCAACAATATCTGGGTGAATTAATCAGTCTCTTTTTCCGAGGCTCTGCTGACCCCTGTTCCCTCGCTGGCCTTGCTCCGAGGGCTAGGGTTGGGGATCAGCAGCATTGTCCGTGCTGATGAGTCAATCAATGGGTGATTGAGGAAGAGGCTGGGGCTCTTCCCTCAGGCAGTTCCTGGTCACGCCGGTTTTTGGTGGGGCGAGGGTCAAGGGGGGTGAGGATACAGAGGAATTCATAAGGGTTACATATTTCATAATCACAAGGCATAGGCATCACTAACTTACAGGCATTTCATATTCTTACAACCCACAATCCACCCCTAACCCCAGTTCATTACAGTAAGAAAATATTTTATTTATTTCATAAAAAAAGGAGAAAAGGAAAACTGGAAATCCCAAAGTCCGGGCGAAGAGGCTTGGAGGTGGAGGTCAGCCCAGGGTCCGGGCTAGCCAACAGAAGATCGGTTCTTCTTTGAAGCAGAAGCTGGAGCTGAAGGGGGAGCTGAGTTCCACTGCTCTGTCCTTGGTAAAACTAGCGCTCCCAACCGAGGATCGGGCCTCCCTGCCCGCCCCTCCTCTCCCAGGGCTCTTTTTTGGACAACGGCGGTGGGTCCCCGGCAGCGGGGGCCATGCAGGAGCGAGCGGCAGTGAGCGAGATGCAGCAGTCCGGAAAAGCCGGCAAAATTTGAAAATCAGCTGTTGACTCGGCCAGATTTAATATTTAAACAAAAACAATTATTTCCCGGGTGCAGGAGTCCAAAATGAGAAAACCAAGATGGCAGTTAGTCTTAGAATCTAATGCAGAAAAATATGAAATTTGAACGGGGCCGATCCGCCATGTTGTTGTTTTGGCGGATAAGGGGGCCCATTAGGAAAACCTCCGTATCCGCGGTTTTAACTAACGCAGATTTGGGGCCCCGGGGAGGCCGGGAAGGCATCCCCGGTGAGCTCACGGCTCCCCAGAGCTCAGAAAAAGGTTTATTTTTTGTTAGAAAAGTTTCAGTCAGTAAAGGACACAAAGTATCAAGCGGAAAGGATTTAAAGTTTCAAATCTTAAGTGTTTTATTAGGGGCTTTGTTACAAAGAGAGGGAGAGGGGAAAGTGAAAGAAAGGCTTCTTGCAGCCTTGAGTTTAGCTTGAGCTGCTCGCTGGGGCACATTCCATCAGTCAGGCCCAACTTGGCTCTCCGGAACTGCGGAACTCCCTGCTGCGGTTCAGACCAGCTTGAAGGCGGGAGATCCTGCCGCCTGGGGGGACAACATGGAGAACAAGCCCTATGAGGAGCGGCTTAAGGAGCTGGGCATGTTTAGCCTGAAGAAGAGAAGGCTGAGAGGAGACATGATGAAGGCCATGTATCAATATGTGAGAGGAAGCCTCAGGGAGGAGGAGGGAGCAAGCTTGTTCTCTGCTTCCCTGGAGACTAGGACGCAAGGGAACAATGGCTTCAAACTACAAGAAAGGAGATTCCACCTGAACATGAGGAAGAACTTCCTGACTGTGAGAGCCGTTCAGCAGTGGAACTCTCTGCACCAGAGGGAATGTGGTGGAGGCTTCTTTGGAGGCTTTAAAACAGAGGCTGGATGGCCATCTGTCCTGGGTGATTTGAACGTGATTTTCCTGCTTCTTGGCAGAATGGGGTTGGACTGGATGAAGGCCCAGGAGATCTCTTCCAACTCTAGGATTTGATGATTCTATGATCTAATGGCGATAAAGCAAGTGGAATGCACACACACACACACACACACACACATATCTGTGGAATAGTGTCCAAGAACCCTCGTCCATGAGAGCAAGTGCGCATGCTGCAATTCGCCAGTTTGAATAGCATTGCGTAGCCATCAGGCTGCAAAGTGAACCAGTGAGGCAGTTAGAGACTGGGAATTGAGGGTGACCGGCCCAGAGGGCAGGGAGGGGGTGAGATTCCCATGAGGCTTTTCAACAAGGCTTTTATTTCAAGTTGATCAACATGAGATGAATAGCCGTTGACCATCCCGGTCAAAGAACAAAAAACTATTCACCCTTTGTGGCGCACTTAACCATGTTTTTATAATCAAACTTGAAAAAACAACACGCAAGCGACTTCTGATTGGTTCTTCTGTTTCTAACACACAGCATGAGCTGTGGCTTATCTATCTGCAAGTTGATTGTCCATGGCTGAAAGAATTGTAGGGAGTGTGGGAGTGTGGGAGTGCGTCTGCTTGTGTCTGACTGAACAAGGAACACAGAGAATAATTATGCTTTCTCTATCAGCAGCAGCCCTTGGCAAGCAAGGTTTTCTCTATAGACAGGGATTCTGGGACTTGTAATAATTGGAATTTTTTTTCATGTTCCTGTAAGGCGATCTGAATAAGGGTGGCCTGGCTGTTGCTGCCTGGAGGCAGTCGAAGAATAATGAGTAGTGGAGCTCAGAGGCCAGATTGTGCAGAGTGCATCGTGGCTTCTGACCCTGGCATTTGTGTTTCCAAACCCTTTGGGCACGAGAGGTCATAGAGATCAAAGGAGAGCGCTCTCTTGCCGCCAGTGGGTGACCCTTGCTTGGAGAAGGGAGCGTGGGGGGGGGGGGGGGGGCTTCCCTCTGGCAGAAGAAGCACGGATAGACTTCTGTTGGGACCATTTTCCCAGCCGGCTGTCAATGATTGAGAGGGGCTTTTAAATATTTGCAATGAAGGCAACACACACACAGAGGCCTCTTTGGAGGGCGGCTTCACTCTCGGATCCTTCCTTCCCTCTCGGGACCTTTGGCCTGCTTCCTTCCCTGCTTCCTTCCCTCCTTCCTTCCTTCCCTCCTTCCTTCCTTCCCTCCTTCCTTCCTTCTGCCCATCTTCCAGACCTCTCCCTCCCTGGGCTGAGTTAATGATTCTCCTCCCCAGGGCCCTATAAAGCCAAGGGCAGAGAGAGAGAGAGAGAGGCAGAGAGAGAGAGCAAGGGAGAGCATGGCTGTGGGGCTCTGGCTGGCCGCCCTGTGGGCCCTGAGTGGCCCCTGGGGGGCCCAGGGCGAAGGTAAGGAGGGAGAGAGGGGGGAGGGGGGAAGGAGGCAGTGGGGGCCAACGGACACAGGCCCTGGCCTGTCCCCCTGCAATGCTTTGGCCTCCTTTGGGCCAGCCCTCTGGGGCCGGCCTGGGCCAACTTCGGCCCTTTGCCCAGGTGTTTTGGACAACCTTGCACAATCGCTAACAGCCTTCCTACCAGCACTTCAGGGTCATTGTGGGAATTGAGGTCCAAAACACATGGAGGGAGGGAGGGAGGGAGAGAGGGCCCAAGTTGGCCCCGGCCTGCTCCGGACAGTCCCTCTGGCCCAGAAACGGATAGGACAGAATTGCTGAGCAGAAGGCATCACTATCATCACAAACAAAATGTGAAGGTGGGGCCCTTCTGTTGTCCTGTCTGTCAGTCTGTCTGTCTGTGTTTCCTGGAGCCTCCTTCCCCAGACAAGTCCTTCTCCTTTCTCCTTACTCTGATTGACTCTTTGGATTCTTAAATGTTTGTATATTTGTAGATTGCTTCTAATGATGGAAGGGTTTGGTTATGCAGTACTTTTAGTGCACCAGGATTGTGGCGCAGCTGGCTGAGTGTCAGCTGCATTAAGATCACTCTGGCCAAAAGGTCATGAGTTTGAAGCCAGCCCGGGTCAGTGTGAGCTTCCGACCAATTGTGTAGCTTGTTGTTGACCTTTGCAACCCGAAAGACAGTTGCATCTGTCAAGTAGGAAAATTAGGTACCACCTTAAAGTGTGGGGAGGCTAAATTAACTAATTTACGAGGCCATAAAAAAGACTCCAGCAAAAAAGCATGCGGGGAATGCGGAAGTGCTTCATCAGTGTCGCAGATGGACGATGAAAGCGACAGCTCCCCTGGCGGCCAGAAAAAGTTAAATAGCCTCTGTGTATGTCTGTATACGTTGTATGTCAATTGGCATTGAATGTTTGTCATATATGTGTACACTGTAATCCGCCCTGAGTCCCCTGCGGGGTGAGGAGAAGGGCGGAAGAGAAAAGCTGTCAATAAATAAATAAATAAATAAATAAATAAATAGTGATGTTGCGTTGTTCGGTATTTGATAATTGTATAATTGGGTTGATATGTGCTTCCTTGTTTGTTCTGGATGTGAAAGACCCATGGGCCAAGCATTAAATAAACCAGATGATCATAATAATAATAATAATAATAATAATAATAATAATAATAATAACAACACTTTATTTGCACCCTGCTCCCATCTCCCCAAGGGACTCGGTGCAGCTTACATGAGGCCAAGCCCAAACACAACAATACAAGCAATAATAATACTAATTCCCTCTTTGATTTCTTGTTTTCTCCTTCTCCTGCCGCACCTGCTGGTTGTCCCGAATGCAGAGGTGGGCTTGGCCCTGGCCCTGGTTGCGTGTCCCTCTTGCGCAGGTGGTGCAGAGTGGGGGGGGGGGGGGGTCTTCCCGGAGTCTCCCTTTCGCACTGCACAATTATAGCCAGGAATCCAGAGTTGCAACTGGGTGCTCAGAGGTGACCAAAAAACCAGAAGCTGCACATTGCGTATGATAGGAAGGTGAAAGGTGAGCAGCCTGGATCTGACGCTGATTGCTTTCTGTGTCCCTCTTGCGCAGGTGGTGCAGACGGGGCCTTCCTGGAGGTGGCCACCCGGTTCGGCCGGCTGCGCGGGCGAGAGGCGCCTCCGGTGAGGGGCTCCACGAGGGGCGTGCGTGCCTTCCTGGGGGTGCCCTTTGCCCGGCCCCCCACCGGCGCCCTCCGCTTCGCCCCCCCGCAGCCCCCCCTGCCTTGGGAGGGCGTCCGCGATGCCACGGCCTACGCGCCAGTGTAAGGAAGGCCTCTGAATCATAGTAATAACAACAGCCATAGGTTTTTATATCCTTGTATGTAAAAATCGGAGGCTGGCATTTGAATATCCAGAAAGAAAGACAAATGTAGATTTCGAAGTAGCCGCAAGGGAATGTACTAAAGTAGTCGCATAAGGATTGTGGGATTGTGCAGCTGGCTGAGTGTCAGCTGCATTAAGATCACTCTGGCCAAAAGGTCATGAGTTCGAAGCCAGCCCGGGTTGGAGTGGGTTTCCGACCAATTGTGTAGCCTGTTGTCGACCTTTGCAACCCAAAAGACAGTTGCATCTGTCAAGTAGGAAAATAAGGTACCACCTTAAAGTGTGGGGAGGCTAAATTAACTGATTTATGAGGCCATAAAAAGACTCCAGCAAAGCATTCCAGCGGGGAAGCATGCGGGGAATGCGGAAGTGCTTCATCAGCGTCACAGATGGACGAGGAAAGCGACAGCTCCCCTGGCAGCCAGAAAAAGTTAAACAGCCTCTGTGTATGTCTGTATATGTTGTATGTCAAATTGGCATGGAATGTTTGCCATATATGTGTACACTGTGATCCGCCCTGAGTCCCCTGCCAGGTGAGAAGGGAGGAATAAAAATACTGTAAATAAATAAATCAGGGTTATTGTTATCAGGCGTGAGGTTCACAGGGCGCAGTGGCAAAGTCATGGGTGGTGAGAGGAAGGAGGGTCAGGGTCAGGATGCTCTAATAGATCTGTTTGGCTAGTTATTGTCATTTTGTATACACACACACACAAATAAGCCCACGCCTCTCCTTGCGCTTTGCCCAGTTGCCCCCAGAAGCTGGAGACCCTCCGAGGAGTGGCTCAAAGGTGGAAGGAGAAGCACCCGCCCTTCCGGACCTCGGAGGACTGTCTGTACATGAACATTTACGCTCCGGCAAGCCAGGCGGACAGGCTCCCGGTAAGCAGCAACGCCCGGCTCTTGCCTTCCTTGCATCTTGAATCAACTGACCACCTTGATTAGCATTTGATTGCCTGGCAGTGTCTGGGGCAATCTTTTGTTGAGAGGTGATTAGATGTCCTTGTTTGTTTCCTCTCTCTTGTGCTGTTAGAGTTTTAGAGTTTTTTAATACTGCGCAGCTCACCCATGTCAACAATAAGGCCATGGGACTGAATGGTGCAGAAAGGTTCAATTGGGCTTGGCGAAGCATCAGTTACAAAGTCAGTTTTATGCTATGAATCTAAACCAGGCCATGGCCAACTTTGGCCCTCCCTCCAGGTGTTTTGGACTGCAACTCTCACAATTCCTTACAGCCGGTAGTCCCTTAGGAATTGTGGGAGTTGCAGTGCAAAACACCTGGAGGGAGGGCCCAAGTTGGCCCAGGCCTGATGTAAATTTACATTGTCATCAGCATGTGTTTCTTTTCACCAATGTGTTTTAATGCTCTGATGTTTCTGTGTACTTGAACTATGTTGCGCCCGGCCTCAAGTCCTGAGGAGAAGCAGGTAGCAATTAAAATTTAATTATTACTGTTAAAGAATAATAATAATAGTAAGGCTCTGGGAGATTCCCTTCAAACTGGCTTTCTGAGAGATAGAAAAGGCAGGAAAGGGAAGCCGGTCTTGCAACACAAGGCAGAGAGGAGGGCAAAGGGCCATCGTCGATGCTTCTGCGGCTGGAATCCTGTGCGCTGCCCTGGCCAGAATCCCTTGACCGCCGGATGAACTCTGGACTCCAAAGGCAAGCGAAGCCATGAAGCGGAAAACAGGACCTGGGCAAGATCCAGGGGTCATCTAAACCAAATGAGGCGATTGAGAAGCCGATGAAGACAATGGCTTGGACAGCAGCGCCTGGACAAAACGCCTTCCCATAAGGATAAAGTCCGCAGGGCCCAGTTCCTCCCATTCAGCATTCCTTTGCAGACAAGCAAGTGAAGGAGAGTTAGAGGAGAAGAGGAAGAGAAGGGGAAGAGGAAAGCCAAAGAAAGGGTGTCCTAAGGAAGTCAGTCCCTTGCTTCCAATCTGAGCATGGGAGGAGCTGTCCAATTTATTTATTTATTTATTTGCTTTATTTCTATACCGCGTTTCTCAACCTATAATAGGTGACTCAATGCGGTTTACACAATATTAATTACCACAACAATAACAATTAAAACACAGCATACCCAATAACAAACACACAACCATTCATACAGTGCCTCGATCGCAACCAAGATCCAGTCTCATATCCTTATACCGTTCCTATGTTCAGTTTACCGTCATTCTGTGTACAATTGCGCTGATTAGCCAAACGCTTGCTCAAAAAGCCAGGTTTTGAGCTTCTTCCTAAATGCCAGCAACGAAGGGGCCTGTCTGATGTCGCTTGGTAGGGCATTCCATAACCGAGGGGCCACCACCGAGAAGGCCCTGTCTCTCGTTCCCGCCAACCGTGCCTGTGACGCAGGCGGAACCGAGAGCAGGGCCTCCCCGGACGATCTTAATGTCCGTGTCGGTTCATAGGAGGAGATGCGTTCGGAGAGGTAGGTGGGGCCGGAACCGTTTAGGGCTTTGTAGGCTAATGCCAGCACCTTGAATTGTGCCCGGTAGGGAATTGGCAGCCAGTGGAGCTGGCTCAACAGAGGAGTGGTATGCTCCCTGAGAGCTGCTCCTGTTAGCAACCTGGCTGCCGAGCGCTGGACCATCTGGAGCTTCCGGGCAGTCTTCAAGGGCAGCCCCACGTAGAGCGCGTTGCAGTAATCTATGCGGGATGTGACCAGAGCGTGGACTACCGTGGCCAAGTCCGACTTCCCGAGGTACGGGCGCAGCTGGCGCACGAGCCGAAGCTGTGCAAATGCTCCCCTGGCCACCGCTGAGACCTGAGGCTCCAGGCTCAGCGATGAATCCAGGGTCACACCCAAGCTGCGAACCTGCGTCTTCAGGGGGAGTGTAACCCCGTCCAACACAGGCTGTAACCCTATGCCCCGTTCGGCCTTTCGACTGACCAGGAGTGCCTCTGTCTTGTCTGGATTCAACTTCAATTTGTTCACCCTCATCCAGTCCGACACAGCAGCCAAGCACCGGTTCAGGACCTGAACAGCCTCCTTAGAAGTAGGTGGAAAGGTGCTGGGCCTATTCAGGAGAGCCAGCGGGCGCTTTGTAACAGTAACAACAATAATGATTGTGATAACAATGCAGAGGCCAACCTGGACCCACAGCTCAGGCGCCCCCACAGCCACCCCCCACCCCCTCCCACCCCCTCTGTGGTCTCCCTATGGTGCTGTCTCTCAACCATGCAAACTGCCCACACCCCTTCTCTCTGGCAGGTGATGGTCTTCATCCACGGGGGCAACTTTGTCTTCGGCACGTCTTCCCGCTATGATGGATCGGCCCTGGCGGCCTACGGAGAGGTGCTGGTGGTCACCCTCCAGTACCGGCTGGGCATCCTGGGCTTCTTCAGGTGAGGCCACTTTGCCTGGAAGGGTGTGGCATACGCCCTTTGGAGCGGGGGGAGGGGGGTGGTGGCACTTGTTGGACCCCATCAGCCTCCAAGGCATTTGCTGGCGAACATAATGCGCAGCCACAAAAGGCGCCTCTTTGTTGTGTGCCCATGACAGTGTCTCCCTGCTTGGAATTCTTCCTTTAAAAACAATTGTGTTGGGGCACCAAGGCTTCCCGTGATGGAAAGGAAAACCTTGGGGTGCGTCTCTGCGGTAGAATGAATCCTCTTTAACCGCCTTGGTGCAATGCTATGGAATCATGGGGGATGTAGTTTGACAAGTGTAAGCCGCCCTGGGTCCCCTTCGGGGTGAGAAGGGCGGGGTAAAAGAACCCCAAATAAATAAATAAATAAATAAATAAATAAATAAATAAGGCCTCGAGCCTCCTCTGCAAAAGAAGGCTGGTGCCTCACGGAACTGCAAATCCCAGGATGGCACAGCATTTAGCCAAGGCCATTAAATGAGAGGTGACGTCCCTCAAAGAGATGCTCCTGGTGCATTTCCCCCTTTGGCTTTGGCTCAACTCTAAGGTGACCAACCGTATGATGCAAATCTAGTGCTCACTCTAATTTTGGGAAGGTGATTTAGCAAAAAAAAAAAAGTGCTAGATGCAAGTAAATGCAGTATTCCACGGGGGGAGTGGGGAGAGGAATTTGTATTTGTTATACTGTTGTTTTATTGATGTGTTGGCCTTGGCCTCTTGTAAGCTGCACCGAGTCCTTCGGGAGATGTTAGCGGGGTATAAATAAAGTTCATAAATAATAAATAAATACTAAGAGGAGGCCTCCAAGATCTCCTGCCTCCTACCCCCTCCTCTCCCCTTGCCTGCGTCCACCTCTTGACCCCATTCCGGCCTCTGGTCAGGCAGGTTTTTCAAGCAGCGAGGAAAGGCCTCCAAGGGCCACTCAGTAGGGCAAAGCAAGAGTGGCCCACCTTCCTGGCTCTGGAGAAACACCACAGGCAGAGTGACCTTTCCCTTGGCCGAGCAAAGGCTCCCTTTCACCCTTGAGTTGCAGTCCGATGAGCCCACTTTAACTGACCTTGTCAGCCCCATGGCATTCTGGGAGCTGTGTTTGGGGGCCATTGAGACCCAACCTCATTTCCCAGTCTGTAGTCAGTGGCTGCCAGCTTGGAAGCCCCTTGGGCCCGAATCCCCCCAATCCATTCCTGTTTCCAGCCCGGCAGCTCTCCTTCCATTGTAATGGCTGCTGGACCCATAGCCACCATTCCCGGGGGGCAAGCCCTCTTGGAGCAAGCAGGCCCTGCGGCCTTTGGAGCCTCGGTGGCACATCGGCACAACCCGAAACATGGCTTCTGAGTCGCTCTGCTTCCAGAGGTTGTGATTGTGCATCTTCATGTCTTTTCTGGCTCATTGCAGCCCTGTGGCAAACCTATTCTGAGGTTGGAGCTGAGAGAGTGTGGCCTGCCCAAGGCCAAAAAGGGTGATGTAAGCCTCGATGGGTGATGTAAGCCTTGCCTCCGAACCCATCGCTCAGGCATTTCGCCCCTGTCAAGCTAAGGCGCAACTTCACAGAAGCAAATGCTAGATACACCAGATACAGCTCTGTAAAATCATGGACTCTGGAGATGCCAGGTTACAAGGAAAACTCAGTTTACTAAGCACAGAGCAAAAGCACATCCATCTTCAGCGAGTGACACACAGGATGACACAGGAAAACGGAAAGTCAAAACAGTTCTTTGCCGCTGCTTAGCGCTTCTGCTCCAAGCGGTCACTCCCTAAATGTTCTCAGCAGCAGCAGCAGCAGAGAGCTTCTCTTAAGGTCACTCAATCACAGCCTCAACATAAACATTTCAGCATAGCTTTTCATTCTAAGTGGCATCCATATTGGCAATACCGGAATTACATTTAAAACGCACAAATGCCTTAATTAAATCCTGGCAGCCCCTCCTCCTTCTTCTGCCTGCAGCACCGGGGACGCCAGCGCCCGAGGGAACTGGGCCTTGCTGGACCAGGTGGCCGCTCTCCGCTGGGTCCAGGAGAACATCGAGGCCTTCGGCGGAGACCCGGGGCGCGTGACCATCTTCGGCCTCTCCGGAGGGTCCTTCTGCGTCTCCAGCCACGTGAGTCCCACTTGAGGGAAGGGAAATGGGGGGGGGGAGGGATCCCTCTGAAGGAAGGCAAGGATGATGGTGGTGGTGGTGATGGAGATGGTGGTGGGGCGGCCTTTGTGAGCCTGGGATCCTGGCAGCCTCCTTCCTTCCTTCCTTCACAAGAGCCTGGCACCAGATCCCTCCCTCCATCGGAGGCCTTGACCCGCTTTGGTTGGGGGTCTCACAGGCGCCTTCCCCCCAATGCTGTTCAGGTCTTGTCTCCGATGTCCAAGGGCTTGTTCCAGGGCGCCATCCTCCACAGCGGCATCGCCCTCCTCCCGGGGGCCTTCCGTGCTGACCCTCGGCCGAGCGCAGAGGTGGGTCTGGACACTCTCCACTGACCGTGCCTCCAACTGCCCAGCCACTGGCTTCGCTTTGGGCCCAAGGCGCTTCAGTGCCTTTCCCTTTTGCTGACGTGTGGCCTGTAGAGGGAAGGTTGAGAGGAGCCGTGTGGAAATATGGGAAAGGCTGTCCTAAGGAAGAGGGAGCGGGGCTTCATTTCCGCTGCCCTGGGAACTAGGACGCAATGGAGACATGGGTTCAAATCCCAGGAAAGGAGATTGCACTGAATGTGGGGGGAAACGTATTTATTGTAAGAAGAGCTGTTCAGCAGTGGAACTCTTTGCCTCAGGAAGCTCCTTCCTTGGAAGCTTTTAAGCAGAGGCTGGATGGCCATCTGTGGGGGGGGGGGGGGGGGGGGTTGATGGTGCTTTTCCTGCATAGAAGGAGGGGGTGAATTGGATGGTCACTGGGGTCCCTGCCAACTCTAGGATTCCATAATAACAACAATAACAACAACAACAATAATAAAGCAGAGTATGGAGGCCCATCTGCCAAATGTACTTTGATGGTGCTTTTCCTGCATGAAGGTAGATGGGAGTTGGACTGGATGTTCACTGAGGTCCCTTCCAACTCTAGGATTCAATAATAATAATAATAATAATAATAATAATAATAATAATAATAACAATAATAACAATAATAACAACAATAACAACAACAATAATAAAGCAGAGGAGCATCTGCCAGGTGTACTTTGATGGTGCTTTTCCTGCATGAAGATGAATGGGAGTTGGATTGGATGGTCACTGGGGTCCCTTCCAACTCTAGGATTCTATGGTTATTATTATGCAGAGGCAGGAGGGCCATCTGCCAGGGGTGCTTTGATTGTGCCTTTCCTGCATGGCAGAAAGAAGGGGGTTGATTGGGAAGACCCTTAAGGTCTATAATTCTTTGTTGCCCCCCCCCCCGGACCTTTTCTGAGGGAGGGGCCTGGTGGGGAAAGGGGTCTCCACGGAGGGCGGGACTAATGCCGGTGGCTTTCCCTGTCCCAACTGCAGAGGTTGGCCCGAGGCCTTGGCTGCACCACGTCCACTTCGGAGGCCATGGTGGCCTGCCTCCGGGCAAAGAGCGCCGAGGAGCTGACGGCGGAGGAGATTTTCTCTCTGGTGAGTGACTCCCTTGGAGGGCACAGCGGGCCGCCCTTCCTCTCTCTTTTTTGGGGGTGGGGGCTCCTGGGCAAGATCTGGGTGCAAATGAGTGTTATTATGATGGTCACAGACCAGGAGGGTCAAACCCTGCAGTGATGCTGGTGGCAGCACATTGAACTCCTTTGCAAGGAGCCCTTGGGCCGCTGTCTCCTTGCAGAGTGCAGAGTCAAGAAGTGCCCGCATGGCCCAAGCCAGGGGTCCTATGTCACCAGTCTCCACTGGCCATTACAGAGGCAAAGCCATTGGCATCGCTTTCTTCTTGGGCTGCCTCTGTCCAAAGTTGTCCGTAGCACAAGGGTGGCACTGACTCTTGAGCGGCCCCCATTTCTCTGCACCTGGGGCCACTTGGGCTTGTCCACCTGTGAGGCCAGAGGGTTGGGTGGCGACCACTGGCCACTGAGTCCCCCGTTCCCCCACCCGTGGGCCCCACTGACTGAGCACGAAGCAGGGCTGGCTTCACCTCTAAGCAGGCACGCTTCAGCCCCCCCCCCCCCTTTCCAGGCGTTTTGGACTCCAACTCCCACAATTCCTGATGATATCTGGGCTGAAGTTGGCATGCGCCTGTTCCAAAACCCACCCTGCCAGTCTCCGCTAGACAAAAGGAGCACAGCCGGGGCCTTGGAGAGGCACCTGAGAAGGATGCAAATAGGTAAAAGCGTTCTGTCACGTTCGGCCCGGCTCCCAGTTTCCGTCTCTTGGTTCAGCAAATTGGGCCGGTTCTGGACGGAGAGTTCATGCCGAAGCTTCCGGAAGAGATCCTGTCGGGAAAGGAATTCAATGCCGTGCCCCTTATGGCCGGGGTCACCAACCACGAAATGGGCTGGAACGTGCGCGTGGTAAGGCCCCTCCCTTCCTGCCCCCTTTTCCTGGCACCAAGGGGCTGTGGGGGGCTGTGGGGGGGGGGGGGGTCTCGGTGGGACGGTGGCCTGAGTTCTCATGCTTCCTTGTTCCTTTTTCGGGCAGACAATTCCTGAACTAATGGACCTGGGGAGCCGGGAGAAGATCCTCGCCGTCGCAGAAGCCTTCTTTCCTAAATGGGTAAGTAACTGCTCCCCCCCCCCCAAGTTGGGCTTGGTTTGCAGTAGTTCCAGCCTGTGGATCAGTCGTGGCTGGTAGGTTGTGTTGCAACTCAGAGTAGGCTTCCCCTTGCTTCCAAACACCACCACACAAGAGCTGTAGTTTTATAGTTTATTGAAGAAAGAATCCAAGTCAAAAGAAAGAATAAGTAATGCAAAGTTCCAAACATCAAAACATTAGGCTCTCAGCATCATAAAAGCATTGCAATGACCTTTCACCGAGCTAGCCTCCCGCCTGCTTGCCAGACGTGAACTGCGCCTGACCTGGAGATCAAGGCGAGCTTCTCGGGTCAAATCAGGCCCGTAGCCAGGATTTCATTTGGGGGGGGGGGGCTAAAAAAATTTCAGGGGGGGTTTCGGGGGGGCTGAGTCTGAGTGAAAGAGGGTCTAGCTTAGCAAACCTTTTGTATCATTACCCCAATACCCCCATGCATATGGGATATATTGATTATGATGATCAGATCATGATATGGATAAACATAACAGTTTAAATAATGCACCAGTAAGGCCTTTTCGTGAACCACCATGAGAATTTGGGGGGGGGGGGGCTCAAGCCCCTCAAGCCCCCCCCCCCCCCCGGCTACATGCCTGGGTCAAATCCTTATCATTACTTTCGATATCATCATCGTGGGAAGGCACCTGGCTGCTATTCTCTTCATTAAAATTCCTTTCTGGTGAAAACGGCTGTGTTGGCACAGCCCTGTCTGAGAGAGCCTCGGACGCAGGCTCCGAGATTTGAGGCACAGACAAAGAGCCAGGAAGCTGAAACTCAACCTCATCGTCAGAAACTAGCTCAGCCACAACAGGTTGTTAGGAATTGTGGGGGTTGAAGTCCAAAACACCTGGAGGGCTGACGTTTGCCCTTCTTCCTCTTCCTCTTCCTCTTCCTCCTCCTCCTGCAGGGCATCCCCCTCGGGGCTTTGCCGATGCTCCTGGAGGCCTACCTTGGGGACACGGATGACACGGATGCGCTCCGGGACGGGTTCCTGGACCTGATGGGAGACGGCTTCCTAGTGATCCCCACCATCAGGACCATCAACTACCACAAAGGTCAGGGCCACTCTGTTCTTCTTCCCTTCTTTTCCCTTTCCTTTCTTCCTTCTTGCTCCAACCCCCCCCCCCCCCTTGGTTCCAGGCCTGGCTCTGGAACCACCCCACTGCACCAGTCCACTGCCTCTGCCTTCCTCTCTGCTCCGCGCTCTAGGCCTCTGTGGTCCCCAGGCAGGGGCTTCCTGGCTGCGGCCTTTGCTCAGGCCTGATCTAAGGGTGGGGGGGGGGGGGGCAGGGGTTATGCTCTTTGGAGTGAGTGCAGGAAAACCCTCCCCTGCTCCCCTCCCTTTGCTCCTCTCTTTCAGAGTCGGGGGCCCCCGTCTACTTCTTTGAGTATCAGCACCGGCCCAGTTTGTACCACGACACCAAACCCCCCTTTGTGAAGGCAGACCACGGGGACGAGATCAGCTTCATCTTCGGGGGGCCGTTCCTCACGGGGGACATCCGCCTGCGGGGGTGAGGAGGAGGGGGAGGAGGAGAAGGCAGAGGGGCCCCAGAATGGCCCTCAGGAAGGGCAATGGGGGGCAGGGGGATTCTGGTGGCGCCACGACTTCCTCCTCCACCTCTGGCCCTCTGTGCATGCTCAGACTCTACGGTGCGCCATGCAGGCCTCTCTCTCTCTCTCTCTCTCTCTCTCTTTGCAGATGAGGCCACTGCGGAGGAGGAGCAGCTCAGCCGGGGCCCTGATGCGCTCCTGGGCCAACTTTGCCCGTCACGGGTGAGAAGGGCATTTGGGGCGGGAAGTGTCCATGTTGTAACCAGGAGGCGTCCTTCTCCTTCTTTCCTGGTGACTCACAAAACATCTTCTCTGCTCTCATGATTTTGACTAGACCCCAAGCATTGCATCTTGAGCAGAACGTGCTTTACTCTCTAGGCTTGTTTGTCTTACCTTTTATGATCTGGTGTTTCTTTGTAACACATGATGCCTGAGGATGTTATTCTCTTAATTCCTACATACATGTATCTCCAAAGAGGAAGGGGCGGGGCCCTAGGGGGAGTGTTGAGATTAATTTCACAATTCAGCAGCAGATCAGTTGCACAACTTCAGGGCTTTCTAGTAGCTTCTTCCTGCACAGCTCTCTTCAGTCAACTGCTCCCACAGCCTGCAGTCACTCTGGAACACTTTTACAGACACTTGAGCACATGCCCGGCCATTGTCGGTTTTTACTATTGTTTCCCCCTCCAATCTAGATGACACTACAAACTTACCACAGCATACAGTTATATCTTGTCTTAGCAGACAGGTTCTTTTAATTACATATAGCCTTTGACGAATAACATCACAGCCAAGGAGAAATATACACTGTACATGACTTCCTTATATACAATTCATTTACCACATAGCAATCACCTGCTTGTTTCCCAACTCATTGACTCAACTCAAACCCAGGATTGCATCCTTCACAATCACCTGGACTAGGCCAGAACACATTCCCCAAATGAAGTTCTATATACAGCTAATGCATGACTCAGCATTTCCAATAGAAGCCCATTAGCAAGGTGCATGACTCAGCTATATTGCATTACTATACATTGCAAAACCTGGCAGGGAGGGGCCTCAGGGGCCATGTGCCAGACCCATCAGAGCCCTGCCAGCCGCTCTCCAATCTTGTAACCAAAGGCAGTGCAGAACCAGACACAGCAAGCAGTCCGCAACGAGGCAAGCAGGAGAATAGTCAAAAGTCCTCACCAAGAGGGTCACTGTCCCACAAGCTCACCACTGTCCAAGATATATGGCAATGAAGTCCAATCACGCTAGTCAAAAGTGCATACCCCAAGTCAATCAACATTTCCAAGACGTTGCTCCCAGCAAAGAGCTGTTCCAGCCACCTGCTATTTTGATGCTGCTTCCTAAGGCCATTTCCGCTGGTGGCGCCCTCTTCTGGGCCAGCCAATGAGATCTTCTCAGCTGGTGGCATCTGCTCTTACCTGGAACCAGGTGGGGATTGTCGGCTCCTGCTCTTCCCCCTAAAGGTCCTCATCCCGCTGTAACTCTGTTTCCTCCAAGCCTTGAGGGTCTGTCTCCTGCTCTGCGGCAGTGAGTTCCAGAGTGCCAGGTTGTTCAGGTTGCTGCTCTACATTGGCACCGATTCAGATGCTGGGCAAAAACAATCTTCCCCCATCCTCGTCATCCTCCTCCACAGAGACCTTGACCGAGCCCTCCTAGGCCTGACCCTCCTCTCTTTCCTCCCTTCCTCCCCAGGGACCCCAATGGGGGCGGTCTGCTGGAGTGGCCCCCCTACAACGTGGCTGGCCATTACCTGGTGCTGAACCTGACGCAGCAGGGTGTCCCGGGGCCTGAAGGAGCCGCGCCTGGGGCTCTGGGCAGAAGCCCTGGGAGGGAAGGGGGCCCCGGAGGGCCACGCGGAACTGTGAGGAGGGGCCCCCCCTCTGAAGACGGACCGGCAGAGGCCCCCACAATCCCACAAAGGCCTGGACTTCCTGCAGAACCTGCCTGGATCTGGCGAGGAATCAATGCTGCTGTTGAAATCCCCAAGTGAGGGGAATCTCAGTGCTTACGTCCCTCCTCCTCCTCCTCCTCCTCCTCCTCCTTCTCCTCCTTCTCCTTCTTCTTCAGAGACTTCACATAAATGCTTCTGTACCTTCCTCGTGATCACGACCCAGAACACACAGCGACTTTTCCGCTTCCTCTCGACTGGAACCCATTCCTCAGCCACCCAGAGGGGCCCCTTGACCCCTGACCCCTTGACCCCCTGACCCCGGGCCACAGGCTCCCTCCCATTGCACTTCCCAGGGTCTCTGTGGCCCCCCCCCCCCCTCCAGGGAAACAAATCAATGAACAGTGGAATGAAATTTAAGAATAAGGAACAAAAACACTGGGATCAAAATAAGAAAACTAAAAATTGCAAGGGAAAAAGAGGGCTTGGGACATCGCGCACCCTTTGGATCCGTAGAAGATGTTTAAGAAATAAAGAGGAAACCACGTGTCTTGCTTGCAGTCTCTTTATTGGTCTATAACTTTTGGGGGGGGGGGGGGGCTGTGGCTTGACAACACTTGAGCCCCTCGCTTTGTGGTGCAACTTCCTTGAGGCGGGATGGCTGCTGTTTGGCCATTTTCAGACCTGGCATTTCACAGCAGGACCTCAAGCCCAGGGGACTGGTCATTTTGGCTGCCCAGTCGATGTTGCCTCAGGGTCACAAAAGTTGTATTGCGCTTCTCCCTGGGATTGCCATATTAAAATGAAGTCTAGATCTGAGATGTCTTCCTGGCAAGCGGAGGCTCCAGTTCTATAGGTATTTCTTTTCCTCAAGGTGCATTGAGGGGGAATGGGGCAAAAGGGTCAGGAAAAGGTCAGATACACAGAGAGGAATATAGAAATATAGAAAACATACCCACTTATCCCTCCCACCAGAGTCCCAGTAGAAGTTCAAGAGAGCACATAAGTGTCAAGGGAGGGAGGGGGGTTTCTCAGTAATAAACGCGCTACCTTCTCCTATATCTGCAACCTAGGGCATGAAAACCTTGATTACATGTACACACTAGTATCTAACATGGGAAGGGTCCTTGTTGTTGTTGTGAGTGTCCTTGGCAAATTGACCAAGGCTTAACCCTTATTATCCAGTCTGGTGTCCTTGTCCTTAGCAAAACTATAAGTTACTATCTTTTATGGGGGGGGGGGGGGCTCATGTTCGGACTTCACCACCACATGAGGAAGAGAGTTCCCTCCTGTTCTTTACATTTCCAGCATTTGTTGTTTCTCCCCTCATACACTTTAGCTAGTTTTGCTGGGGTTCTGCTGCATGCATTTCAAAACCACACCAAGAGAGGCCCAGGAAAGAGAGGCGCCCCCCCCCCCCCGTGCCCTTCTGCCCTCTCCTGATGGCAAGGGGCCCAGAGGAGGAAGGTCAGCTGATGTTTACCAGCCTGGGCCAACCAATGGGAAGGCCCCGTTCCGGGGAGGGCCACAAGTGTGTGTGTGTGTGGGGGGGGGGGGGGGTTCCCCTTGAAAGGGAGCAGGGCCCCTCCCTGGGGAGGGCTGGCCTGGGAGATCGCCATTGTCCTGCAGGCATGTTGGTCTTGGGACGAGGACAACAAGCTCCTCTCCCTTTCCTGGCAGAAAGAAAAGCCTGGGCGGCAACGGGCCCCTCTCTGGCCCAAGTCGGCAAGGGCTCACCAGGGAGGGGCCGGCCTGGGGGGCTGGAAATCAACCATCCCACAAACCAAGGCGGTGCAGGGGGGGGGGGATTCAGGCTCTCGGTATTCCTCTTCGGCCCACTCCCCCCCCCCCCCGGCCTTTTGGACTTCAACCCCCGCCATTCTGAACTGGAAAATCTGGAAAGTCAACCATGCTTTCTCTCCACATGTTGTTCTGCCCTTGCCTATCTGGGGTCCTGAGCTGACCGAGCCCCCCCCCCGCCCCGCCCCCCCCCCCCCGCTGCCACTCTGTGCTGAGCTCCTTGCAAACACAGGCAAGATGGCCCTCTGCCGGGAGGGATCGGATGGTGCCTTCCTGCCAAAACGCCAGAAGGGAGCCGGATAGCCATGGATCACGACGATAAGACAAGAGAAATCTATTTCAAAGGTATTCAGTAGATTTTAATCTGTTTGCAGCACACGGCCATATTCCATTGGGGCTTTTTAAAAACTTTTGTAAAGTGTGTGATTGTTAGGCGCCTCCCCACAATGCAAAGGGGGAGGAAGGAAGGGCATGCATAAAGATCACAACAACAACAACAACAGAAATGCCATCTTCCTGCTTGGCTGAAGGTGCCTGGGCTGGATGACCTTTGGGGTTCCCTTCCTACTGTAGAGGAAGAAAGACTGGCTGGGACTCCAATGGAGTCTCCTTCCCTCCTTCCTTCCTTCCTTCCTCCCTTCCTGTTTCCCTGCAGAAGGAGGCCCAGCTGAATGGCCCTTGGGGGCCCCGTTGCCGAGGGGGTGGTGCGGGGCGCTGCAGGGAGGGAGGGAGGGGAGGGGAGGGGAGGGGGAGGAGCGCCCATTGGCCCCTGGACCCACTCGCCTCCCCGCCCTCCTCCTCCTCCTCCTCTTCTTTCTTCTGCTGCTGCTGCTTCTGCTGCTGCGAGGATGTGGTCGGTGGGCTGCCTGGCCCCTTCCCTCCGGGGACCCCTCTTCCTCTTCCTCCTGCTGCTGGGCGCCTCCGCCGGAGAAGGCAAGCGCAGGGCTCCCTTGGCCGCCCCTTCCTTCCTTCCCTTCCCTTCCCTTCCCTTCCCTTCCCTTCCCTTCCCTTCCCTTCCCTTCCCTTCCCTTCCCTCCCTTCCCTTCCCTTCCCTTCCCTTTCCTTCCTTCCTTCCTTCCTTCCTTCCTTCCTTCTTCCTTCCTTCCTTCCTTCCTCCCCTCCTTTCCCTTCCCTCCCTTCCTTCCTTCCCTCCCTTCCCTTCCCTTCCTTCCCTTCCCTTCCCTTCCCTTCCTTCCTTCCTTCCCGACAGCCACACTCTGGCCGCTCCTTCCTTGGGCCAGGTGCGGGCCAGCTTTCCCCTCCCTCCCTCCCCCCCCCTCCCTCCAGGTGTGCTGCACCTGTTAGGAATTGCGGGAGTCAAAGTCCAAAACAACCGGAGGGAGGGGGCCAAGGAGGACGGTGGCGGAGCAGACCCCTCGCCCCTCCGCCGCCCAGCCCCGAATATAGGGAGGGAGCAGGGAAGGGAAGGGAAAGGGGGGCTCCTCTGGCCCAGGTCCTTCCTCCCCCCCCCTCCGCCCACTCTCCTCCTTTTCTCCTTCTTCCTCTCCCTCCCTCCCTTCCTCCCTCCCTTTCCCTTCCTCCTCCTTTCCCCTCACTTCTTTTCCTTCCTTCCTTCCTTCCTTCCTTCCTTCCTTCCTTCCTTCCTTCCTTCCTTCCTTCCTTCCTCTTCCTTCCTTCCTTCCTTCCTTCCTTCCTTCCTTCCTTCCTTCGTTCCTCTTCCTTCCTTCCTTCCTTCCTTCCACCCTCCCTTCCTTCAGAGGCCTCCCTAGGTAATTTTCAACGGTAAGCAAACAGTATTTTGGCGTGTCCCCCCCCCCCCCCCAATCACTGATCTATATTTTCTGTTTGTGGTGGGAGTTCTGTGTGCCATATTTGGTTCAATTCATCCTTGGTGGAGTTCAGAATGCTCTTTGATTGTAGGTGAACTATACATCCCAGTAACTACAACTCGCATATGCCAAGATCTATTTTCCCCCAAGAGCGCCTCAAGAGCGCCCCCCCCCCCCCCCGCAACATCAACTCTACTGCAAAGGCTTACTTTGCGTAAGGGTTGAGCCGACCCTGCTTCCCTTCTTCCCCCTTCCCCCTCTCTTGCCCTCCCTTCTTCCTTCCCTTTTCCTTTCCCTCTCTTCCTCTCTCCCTTTTCCTTCTCCTTTCCCTCCCTCTTGTCTCCATTCCCCCTTCCTTCCTTCCTTCCTTCCTTCCTTCCTTCCTTCCTTCCTTCCACCCTCCCTTCCCTTCTTCGCCTTTCCCCTCTCTTGCCCTCCCTTCTTCCCTTTTCATTCCTCCCTCCACTTCCCTTCTCCTTTCCCTCTCTCTTGTTTCCATTCCCCTCTTCCTTCCTTCTCTTGCCCCTTCCTTCCTTCCTTCCTTCCTTCCTCCCCCCTTCTCCTCCTCCTTCCTTCTGGTTTCCCTTCTCCTTCCTCCTCTGCTTCTGACCCCCTTCTTTCTCTTCAGGTGACTCCCCCTCCGGAGCTGCGGATGGGGCAGGGGTCCCTGCGGGGTCGCCGCACGCGTGTTCCGGGCTCGGAGCGCCCCGTGGACGTCTTCCTGGGGGTCCCCTTCGCCCCCCCGCCCCTGGGCCCCCTGCGCTTCGCCCCCCAGGAGCCCCCCCGCCGTGGAATGGAACCCGGGACGCCTCCCAGGCCCACCCACCCATGTGAGTGGGAGACGGGGTCAAGCGGGGGGGTGGGTGGGATTGGACGAGGAAGGCCCCGAGTGATACAACAACAAAACAATTAAAATAAAATAAAACTCAAAAACAAAAATGCACAATAAGCAATAACAATAAACAATAATAACATACAGCATTTCAAAACCTAATAATAATCTTTATTTCGTTTTAAATGTGTCTTGTGTTATTGTTCAATGTTTATGCTATTTGTGTATGAGATTTATTTTAATTGCTTTGTATCAGTAGTTGTATTTTGCTTCGTATTGTGGTTGTTATTTCTTGTATTGTTGTATTGTGGGCTCGGCATTATGTAAGCCTCACCGAGTCCCCTTGGGAGACGGTAGCGGGGAATAAATAAAGATTATTATTACTATTACTATTATTATTATTACTATTATGATACCCCGCCACCACTTTCCCAATGGGGTCTCCGAGCGGCTCTCATGAGGCCAAGCCCAAACAGCAAATTACTATAAAATAAAACCAAAAACGATATAGAAATAATGCGGTATAGAGTAGACGAGACAAATGATAAATGACAGACAGGTGACAGAGAGAGGGAGAGAGAAGAGACAGAGAAGCTGACGGATAGGAGAAAAGAAGACAGTTAGATATAGATCAGGCATGGGCCACCTTCAGCCCTCCAGGTGTTTTGGACTTCAACTCCCACAATCCCAAAACTTCTGGAGGGCCAAAGTTGGCCCATGCGTGATCTCGATGGAGGTCTGTTTCCGTGTGATGGCCGCCTTGCTTCCCTTCGCTTCCTTCAGGTGTTTGCAGGACCCGGTCATGGGGCAAGGCCTGTCGACGCATTCACGAACAAGAAGGAGAAGGTCTCCCTGGAGGTTTCCGAGGACTGCTTGTACCTCAACATCTTCTCTCCGGTCCATGCGGACAAGAAGGCGAAGCAGCCCGTGAGTCCTGGGTGGGGCGGGGCCATGAACCGGAGGGTCACCAGGAGGGTCAGGATGCCCACAAAGGCCTCCTCCAGGCCTGGGCCGGCTTCGGCCCTCCTCCCTCCAGGTGGTTTGGACTCCCAACTCCCACAATTCCTTCTCCTGTTTGGCTGCAGGTAATGGTTTGGATCCATGGCGGGGGGCTTCAGCTGGGGGCGGCCTCCTCTTACGACGGGTCCGCCTGGCCGCCTTTGAGGATGTGGTGGTGGTGACCATTCAGTACCGGCTGGGCATCCTTGGTTTTTTCAGGTAAGACTTGGAGCTGGAATTCTAGAGTTAGAAGGGAGCCCCCCAAAGGCCATCTAGTTCAACCCCCTTCTTTCTACCAGGCACGAGAAGCACAACACAACAGGTGGCCATCCAGCCTCTGCTTAATACTGTTTCTGCTAATACCACCACCACTACTACTACTACTACTACTACTTGAATCCTAGAGTTGAAAGGGACACCAAAGGTCATCCAGTCCAACCCCTTATAGGAAAAGCACAACAAAAGCAGCCGATCAGATGGACATCCAGCCTCTGCTTAACAATAATAGTAATAATAATAATAATAATATAATAATAATAATAATAATAATAATAGAGGTCAGCCAATCCAACCCCCTTATGCCTTCCTGTAGGAAAAGCACAACAAAGCACCCAATCAGATGGACATCCAGCCTCTGCTGAGCAATAATCATCATCATCATAACGATAATGATAATAATAGAGTTGGAAGGGACCCCAAAGGCCATCTACTCCAACTCCCTTCTGCCTTTGTGCAGGAAAAGCACAGTCAACTCCCCCCCCCCCCCAACCAACAGATGGCCATCCAGCCTCTGTTTCAAAGCCTCCAAGGAAGGAGCCTCCACCAGACTCCGAGGCAGAGAGTTCCACCGCTGAACAGCTCTTCTTACAGCCAGGAAGTTCTTCCTCGTGTTCAGGTGGAATCTCCTTTCCTTCCATTTGAAGCCCTGTCTCCATTGAGGCCCAGTCTCCAGGGCAGCAGAAAGGAGACCTCCTCCTTGTCCCTTTTGACATCCTTGCAATGATTTAAGCATCCTCTCATAAGTTCTCCTGTTGGCCTTCACTTCTCCAAGCTGAGCAGACTCAGCTCTTTAAACCACTCCTCAGAGGAATTCAGGGTTCCAGACTTTGGATCCTTTTAGTTGCCCTCCTCTGAACATGTTCCATCTTAGAGCCATTATTATTATTATTATTATTATTATTATTATTATTATTATTATTATCTCTTTTGAACGGTGGTGCCCAGAATTGGACACAGTGTGGTTCCAGGTGAAGAGGTCCAACCAAAGCAGAATTGAGGGGCACCAGGACTTCCCTTGGTCTGGACACTAGACTCCTTTGGATGCACCCATAATCCCATTGGCTTTGGTGCTGCCGCATCCCATTTTGGGCTCACGTTCTCCTTGTTGTCCATTAAGAACCCAAGATCCCTTTCCCACGTGACTCTGTTGTGGAGCCAGGGGTCTCCCATCCTGCCTCTGTCCATTTCGGTTTTTTCTGCCACAGTGAAGGATTTTACATGTGTCCTTGTTCGGTACACAAGGGGCCTCTCTGGCCAAAGCCCCTCAGGGTCAGCAGGCTTAGACTAATGCACGAAGCAGCCATTCAACGTCCCCAATGGCTTCGACCGCCCTCTGCTCGCCCTCCCTTCCAGCACCGGTGATGACCATGCGCCCGGGAACTGGGGCTTCCTGGACCAAGTGGCGGCTCTCAAGTGGGTCCAGGGGAACATCGGGCACTTTGGGGGCGACCCGGGATCCGTGACGATATTCGGAGAGTCGGCAGGAGGCTTCAGCACTTCCGCTCACGTAGGTTCACGCTGACTGGGACGTCTCTCTTTGTAATGGTTGGTGCGTGCTCTCCTTCGTTGTTAGAAACTGCTGGCACGTGCTGGCCAGGGAATGCGCAGATTTTATTACTGTGGTATTTATTTTTATATATCGTGTCAGGGGCAACCAGACAATTGTATTACATTTCTAACAGAACAAAACAAACAAACAGACAAAACACAAGTTTGCAAGCTGGTAGTTGATTAGATGTCCTTTGACCAGTATCTGGCCACTGGGAGTGCCTCTGGTGTTACTATAAGAAGGTTCTCCATGATGCATGTGGCTAGGCTCATGTTGCATTGCAGCAGTTGGTCAGTGGTTTGCTCTTCTCCACACTCGCATGTCATGGATTCCCTTTGTGGCCCCATCTTTGTGGCCCCATTTCTCAAGATTGGCTCTGCATCTTGTGGTGAGAGTTCAGTCTGTTCAGCGCCTTCCAAGTTACCCAATCTTCTCTGTGCCCAGGGGGGAGTCTTTCATTTGGTATCAGCCATTGGTTGAGGTTTTGGGTTTGAGCCTGCCACTTTTGGACTCTCACTTGCTGAGGTTTTACAGTCTCATAAGCCGCTGACAGGTGTATGACGACAGCTCTGGTGATCTGCTGCCTTCAAAGCCATCTTCTATGTGCTGAGTCAGGTTCAGCACTTGCGATGTGCAGCTTTTGCCTTTCCTGAAGCCAGCTTGCTGTGGAATAAGACGGGTCTATTTGTTCCATAATTCTATGCAAAATAAGTCTCTCCAGAACTTTGTAGAGGTGGCACAACAGGGAGATTCGTCTATAGCTTTTTGGCTCATTACGGTCCTTTGCCTGGCGATGACTTTTGCTTTCCTCCAGATTTTGGGGATCTGACAGGATGCCGTGCACCCATTACTGTGGTCACAGACCAGGAGTGCAAAACTTTAAAACATGTTTTTGAAGGGTTGACATTCAGATCAGGAATTCTCAACATTAAAGGCAGAGAGCCCGTGTTATTTAGTCAACCTAGACAGCTTCCTATGTGATGCTTATAATAACATCTGTGGGAATGGATACAATAAAAAGAATAAGTTAAAATACTAACTGCTAAAATCATCCACAAATGGCTTTGTTGTTTTTGGAGCTGCCGCACAAAACTTAGCCGCTTTATAAGTGGTTCCCTATATTCTATGAGATGTTTGAGATAATATTCCTCATATTTTTCCAGGGATCTTCTGTACAATGGAGTAATTGCATATTGTGCTTATAAATTGGTGACCAGTGGTTTCTTGACCATTTCGTGGCTGGGGACGGGCCAGAATGCCCCCGCAGCCAATGGAGGCACATTGTTTGTTTGTTTCTTTATTACTATGTTTATTTATACCCACCTTATGTCTTCGAAGGAGACTCAATCGGCTGACAATGAAAGTATGACCACGTAATTTAAAATATACCAAAATATGCAACTACTTCCCCGGCAGCTGCCTCCTCCTGGATCCCAGCAAGAATGGCTTCTCTTTTTCAAGCAATCCTTCAATCAGAACTTTATTGCAGTCAAAGATTCAGTTGGCTCAAAGGTGGTCAAAGGTGCAGAACCGCAAACAAATTAATAAACTGATAAAACTAATTAAACACAGGATGATTTGAAATACAAGAATAAGGTAAGAACAGGGCAAGTTCCAACCTGTGTCCAATACGGGAAGTTGTTTGATCCTGGCTTCGCTATTTGCACAGCAGCCGGTTCCCCAAACATTTCTCCAAGTTAAAGGAAAGGCCAGAAGAAATTGGAACTGTGAATTCTTAAATGCTATTCTGTTTTAATGTTTGTATATGTGTAGATTTTAAACTGCACTGAAAGGTTTTTAATGTAAGCTGGTTTTGAGTCTCCTTGTTGGAGAGAAAACCGAGTAAACAAAACAACAACAACAACAACATGGGGGAAAGCCCTTCCGATGCGGGTGCATGGCGGATGCCCAGAGACTGGGCCGGGGGGAGGGGGGATTCGCATGAGAGGCCCTCCTTGACCGCCCCCCTCCTCTTTCCTCAGGTCTTGTCCCCTCTGTCCAGGGGCCTATTCCACAGAGCCATCTCCGAGAGTGGCGTGGCTGCCACGGACATCCTCATAGACCCCCACCCAGAAAAGCTTGCAAAGGTAGGTTTGGGGGTCTCTTTCCAACTGACCCAAAGGCCTTGCGGGGAGGGGTCAGCCAGGGTGGGCTAAGGGCAAGCAGGGTCTTTCATGAATACTTCTGAACCTTAAAAATCTTCTTTGATATGCATCAGGCACTTTCAGAGAAAGAAGCAGACACACAGACCCAGGACTGGTTTTATTATGGCTGTATTGGCCACGTGGGCAAAGGGGAAGCATCGCATACCGTATACCCAGCACTCCACATACATTCATTCACATTCATACTCGCCATCCTTCTTCATTCAGTCCATCTTGGAAGGAGGCGGGTGTTCAGACTTGGCATTCCTTGCAGATCTGACACATTTTTCAAAGAGAAAAGGGTCTCCTTAATGTAGAACTTGTTGCTGTTGTTGTTCTGGATTGCTTAAACACCTTGTCATTCTGCTAAGACTTGCTGGAGCTCCATCAATTCTGAAACAGATGTTGTTTTTCTTCCTTAACATAACGACTCGTTGTTTCTGACTTCTTTTTAAATTCACCAGTTTTAATGGTGGATTTTAAACTTCGCTGTATGCTTGGTTTTTGTTTGTGTATGTAGATACATATTTTATGGAGGTATTGTTATAGAGCAGGAATTTAAGGGTCTTTGCCAGGAGGCAGAGACCAATTGGACTCATCAAAGAGTTCTTTTCCCCTGACAAGACAGAGAAGCACCCAATCCCTGATTTTTCCCAATAAAAGGTCTCACCAAGTTGAAGGAAGTGCCACCGAGATGTTTTATTTGCGATTCAGCTGAAAAGGATGCAGAGCGGCAATCATTCGCCAAGCAGAGCATGTGGTTACAGAAGTAAAGGCCATTTTTATAGAAAATAGAGAGTTGTGAATTTCAAAATTCCCGCTCCCCCCTCCCGCCCAGCTCGAAGGGGATTGGCTGACGCGCAAACAGCTGGGAGGAGGCTTGACCGTCCCCCATGCATCAGGCCAATCACAGGGCTTTCGCAGGGCACCAGAGCCTATCAAGAGGCACCTGCTGCCTCAATGCTCCAGCGAATCAGAAGGGACGGGGGTGGGATGAAGGGAGACAATGCATTCTGGAGTGGATTATGGAGTTTTAATGTCCTTAGGCTTATCGAGTCTGGGGATCGGCCTTCCAGAGAAGCCACTTTATTGTGCTGAGATGGGTCTGTGATAAGCATTGATAGCTTAATCTGGCTTTTCCCCTTACAATCAGATAGGGCACAAAGAGGGAGACTTAGGTGAATGTCCTTAGTGGAAAGATTGTAAAGAAAAATGGCTTGGAGGAAAAGAGGACTTTCCTAAGGTCATATTCCCCCCATTGTTATGTGATTAAAAAGTCTGCCAGACAGGAACCCTAAAGATGGCCCAACTCCGAAGACAAAAGGATTTCCTTGATTATGGTCCATGCAAAGAATGTCCAAAGAGAAGGGTCTTTTCATGATCGCTGATTGCTTTTCCAGAGGCAGGGCAGCTTCCTTGTAGATTTCCCCCAAGGAGAGGGGAAGGGGGCAAAAAGGTCAGGGCAAGGTCAAATACATGAAGGGAAATATAGAGATAAGGAGAAAATATGAAAATATAGAAATCATAACACAGAGAGTAAACCCAACTACCTTCCCCCAGTGTCCATAGTTCATATTATTCATAGGAAGGTCCATAAAGGGAAATATATCCCTGAGGGGGAAAGTGAGTCCCTGGTTTGTGAGGTGGGGGACCCTCAGGAGCCCAGGTGTGCCTCAGGTGGGAAAAGTCACATACTTTTGTGGCATGATTTTCAGTAATAAATTGGTTACCTTCTGCTATAAACATATGAAAATAGAGCATAAAGCCTTGATTAAATGATACACACCAAACTGACCAAGACTTATTATCCAGTCTGGTGTCCTTGCCCTTAGCAAACTATAAGTTACTATCTCTAAGCGGGGGTGGGGGGGTGGGGTCATGTTCAACTTCACTATCACAAGGTCTTCCTGGAAGATCTTTTTTTGGGAGGAAAGGGTTGCCTTTGCCTTTCTCTGAGGCTGAGAGAGTGTATTGTTATGGTTTATTTAATTTTTTTCTCCTCCAGAAAATTGCCAAAACTGCCGGTTGCCAAGCCTTCAGTTCTCCCGAGATGCTCCGTTGCCTCAAGGCCAAGACGGCGGAAGAAATCTTAGAGACGACTCTCAAGATGGTAAACGGGCCACCTTCTGGGGGCTCCTTGGGGAAGAGTGCCCAGGAAGGCGGGGGGGGGGGGGGATAGAAATGGGTCGAATGCAGGCAAAACATCAGGAGAAAATGCTGCTGGAACACCTTGGCCATACAGCCCAGGAACCCCTAGGGATTCCGGCTAGGAAAGGTTTCGGCAATACAATGGGTGGAAGGGCTGCCAAGCAAATATCCCAACCTACCAGTTTAGGGACTGTGTGTGTGTTCAGTGTCCTAATCTGCTTGAACTTGCCTAATAGGGAAGGAGGGAGCGGCACAAAGGCTGCTAAACCCGGGCAGGACACGGCTTGTCTTTGGGAAGGCTGCCTCTGTCTCGAGAGCCCCCCCCCCCCCCCCCGTTGGTCCCCTCCTTGACAAGTAAGACAAAAGGCAGAGCTGGGAACAGGCCCGGTCAGGCTCCTTCCTCTGGCCAGAAGCTATGCGGCCACACCTCAGGGTTAGGGGACACATTTAAAGCAGCATGTCCACAGTGGGCTGACCGGGGGGGGTGGGGGGGCGTTGTGATGCATCTTCTCTAGCCCAGCAAGACATTCCATCGACAAGATCTTCGATTCCAAGAGCAAGTCGATTCTTGTCCTTTGGTGTCCGCAGTAATCTTCTGCCTTCTTCTCTTGTCCCATCTTTTCCTTGTCTTTTCCTCCTTTTATGAGTTTACTTATACACGCTCTATTTCCCTCCTAGTTTAATAGTCATTTAAATACCCTAGAGTTAATTCCTTTAGTTAATAGGTTAGTAAAACATATGTAAATACTTGCTATTTTAGTCTGTCGTCTACACAGATTCTGAATATTGATGTCTATAATATCCACATCATTGAACTTATAGGCATTTCTATCCTGACTTTGAAACGTTAACCCATCAATCTTTTGAGAATACAGAATATATTAGTATATTACCCGTATTATTTTAAGTTCTCAAATCCTGTTCGGATCGCCTTCTAGGATTGACTGCGTTCCCTCATCTCTCTTTGAAACCTTATACCAATGTATTGTCAAAGGCTTTCATGGCCGGAATCAATGGGTTGTTGTGGGCTTTTCAGGCTCTATGGCCATGTTCTAGAGGCATTCTCTCCTGACGTTTCGCCTGCATCTATGGCAAGCATCCTCAGAGGTAGTGAGGTCTGTTGGAAGTAGGAAAAAGGGTTTATATATTTGTGGAATGACCAGGGTGAGACAAAGGACTCTTGTCTGCTGGAGCTAGGTGTGAATGTTTCAGCTGACCACCTTGATTAGCATTTGATTGCCTGGCAGTGCGTCCTCTCTGTTGTTGCACTGTTGTAATTTTAGTTTTTTAATATTGGTAGCCAGATTGTGTTAAAAAACTCTAAAATTACAACAGCACAACAACAGAGAAGAAACAAACAAGGACATCTAATCACCTCTCAACAAAAGATTGCTCCAGGCACTGTCAGACCATTATATGATAATCAAGGTGGTCAGTTGAGACATTCCCACCTAGCTCCAGCAGACAAGAGTCCTTTGTCATTCCACAGATATATAAACCCTTTTTCCTAGTTCCAACAGACCTCACTACCTCTGAGGTTGCCTGCCATAGATGCAGGCGAAACGTCAGGAGAGAATGCCTCTAGAACATGGCCATATAGCCTGAAAAACCTAGAACAATCCAACCCTATACCAGTTATATCCTACCTTGTTTATGCCCAGCGTTTATTTTTTAATTTTAAACTATTACATTTGGCCCGGCCATAGGTTTTAAATCTTTGTGTGTTACTGTTCATTGGTTATTGTTTATATGTGATTTATATTAATTGTATTTGTATTTATTGTTTGTTTATTGCTTTTTTGTTTTTATTGATGTGTTGTTGGGCTTGGCCTCATATAAGCCACTCCAAGTCCCTTGGAGAGATGGTGCCGGGGTATAAATAAAGTATTATTATTATTATTATTATTATTATTATTAATTATTAATATTATTAATATTCTCCTTTCAAACCCCACCACGTTTCTGTTGTAAGTGGAATGGCGCCCTCTGCTGGCTCCTTCCCTGCGTTGGGGGCCCAGCGCAGACCTCAATCCCTCTGTGTGTGTGTGTGTGTGTGTGTTTGTGTCCCTTTTCTGTGATTTCAGGGCTTCACCCACCTGCAACTGGAGGACAATGCTCAGGTGAGTGGCGCTGTTCATTAGAGGGAAATGGTACGGAATGCTTTGGGGTGCCCCCGTCTCACAAGCTCACAAGTTTGGGGGCGCCTTCCCTAAGGGGTCCGGCACCAACGGCCCCTTGCCCCCTTCTTCTTCTTCTTCTCATCCCCAGCAACCCTTTCTTTCTGCCCTCTTTTCCTTCCAGAAGACACTCTTCATGCCTGCCGTGGTGGACGGTGCGTTTATGCCGAAGCGCCTGCTGCAGGAGGAGGGGGCCGGCAGCAGCGTGCCCGTCATCATCGGCGTCAACAACAATGAAGCGGGGTGGCTTCTCCCCAATGTAAGCGCCCCTCCTTTCCCCTTTGTTGTCCCCCCCCCATTGACCCCAGGACTCCCCCTGACCCCGACCCTCTCACCTCCAGATGCTCGAGTTCCCAGAGTTAGACAAGGGCTTCGACAGGAAGACGGCCGAATTCCTCCTGTGCGGCACTGCAAGGTCCCTCATGGTAAGAGCTCTCTCTCTCCCCCCCCCCCCCCACCCCACCCCACCTTCTCTCTTGTCATTGTGATCCATCAGCATCCCCGGACTTTGTCTTTCTGTGCATTGGTTCCTTTGAGTGGATTTGGAACATCTCAAAAACCGGAAGGGTTGCCAATGAAGTGTTGCTTCGAGAATGCAGTGTGACATTTGGCTTGATCGGGCAGATTCCTTGGGTCAACATCTACAAGGCAAATAGGATGACATGCAATACTACTACTACTAATAATAATAATAACTTTGTAGTGTCAAAGGCTTTCATGGCCAGAATCACTGGTTGTTGGTTTTTTCGGGCTATATGGCCATGTTCTAGAGCAGTGGTTCTCAACCTGTGGGTCCCCAGATGTTTTGGCCTTCAACTCCCAGAACAGCTGGTAAACTGGCTGGGATCTCTGGGAGTTGTAGGCCCAAACACCAGGGGACCCACAGGTTGAGAACCACTGTTCTAGAGGCATTCTCTCCTGACGTTTCGCCTGCATCTATGGCAAGCATCCTCAGAGGTCTGACCTCACAACCTCTGAGGTTGCTTGCCATAGATGCAGGTGAAACATCAGGAGAGAATGCCTCTAGAACATGGCCATATAGCCCAAAAACCCCAACAACAACCCAATAATAACTATTTTTGTACCCGCCTCCATCTCCCTGAAGGGACTCAAGGTGGGTTACATATGGCACAGTGTGCCTAAAATAACGTGTAAATATAAACTCGCAATACAATACAAAATAAAACCAAAGACAAATAAAAGAAAGCTTAAGCTCTCAACAGTGCCCCGTAACCTATGTACAAATCTCTGTTGCTCAGCCACACAGAGCAGTGCCAGTTGCTGTGACATCCTTGGGCTGTGGCGGTGTGTGCGGCTCCTTTAGACTTTCTCCTTCGCGGCTGTGTTGGCGCTGTGTGGTGCAATGCCGAACGCTGCCTTTCCCTGTTGGGACTTTGCCTTTCCTTTGCATTCTCTGTCTAAGGGTGGTGTCGTAGGGCCAGCTAGGCTTCATTCGCTCCATTCCCCGTCCAGTATCCTTGGCATTGGATACCGGCACACATTTGAATCCATCAAGTTTCTGAAGCAGCAGAAAACAGGCTCACTCCATTTTCTATATGGGGGACTCCAGACAAGCAGAAAATCCAAGCCCCAGACCCATATCTTCCCTTTGTCCTCTATGAGAATGGGACAACCAGGGCAGCAACAGGGAAATGCATCTGCAGAGCCAAGTCCATTTCCAGCCTTCCTTCCTTCCTTCCTTCCTTCCTTCCTTCCTTCCTTCCTTCCCTCCCTCCCTCCCTCCCTCCCTCCCTCCCTCCCTCCCTCCCTCCTCCCAAAAAACTCAGACCCCAAGTTTGTATTACCTAACAAGATCACGAATATGAAAGAACCCTTTATTCACTTTGACCCTGATACCAATAGCGATGCCAAGACGCATTCATCTGGCGGCAGAGACACCGATCCCAAGAGGCAGGGAAGGAAATCCTGGACATTGGCCAGAAAGGGATCGCGAGAACTGATGGTGGAGGAGGGCAGGGTCCCCTTGACCAGAGGGTCTCCCGCTGGCGCCCTTTTCATACTGGTTTGGCCCCGGGCTTCTCTTGGCAAGACTTGACCAGAGCAGGATTGCCTTGCCTTCCTCTGAAGCTGAGAGAGAGTGATCTGCCCAAGTCTGAGCAATGGGTTTCCAGGGCGGAGCAGCAGGGATTCGGACTCCAGTCTCCAAAGGCTGATGCTCACACCACTAGCCCCATGGCTGTCTTTGTGCTTATGAGACACCTATAAAAGAGGCCTTGGACTGAGAGTATGCTTCCATGATTGATTATAATCTGTGATTACAGACAATCGACCGTGAACACTGCCACATCATCATCAACGAATACCTGAAGGATTTCCAGGACCCCTTTCAGCTCCGGGACCGGGTCCTGGAAGCCCTTGGGGACGTGGTCTTAGTGGCGCCTGCTGTCCTCACTGCCCGGCACCATCGGGGTGAGTGGCGTCTCTGGCAGAAAAGGCCTCGAGCCTCCAAACCCCCCCCCCCACACACACACACACTTACTCTGTGGCCGCATTGACTCAACCAGGGCAGAGTTGAATATCTATAACTGCTGTAATATATCTTGGCCAAAGTGAGATAAATTTGGCTCTATTCTTTATATATTGATATAAAATAAATATATAAATAATAAGGTTAAGGTAAAGGTTGTCCCCTGACATTAAGTCCAGTCATGTCTGACTCTGGGGTGTGGTGCTCATCTCCATTTCTAAGCCAATCTACTCACATTTGCATGTTTTCGAACTGCCAGGTTGGTAGAAGCTGGGGCTGACAGCGGAAGCTCACGCCGCTCCCCGGAATCGAGCCTGTGACCTTTCGGTCAACAAGCTTAGCAGCTCAGTGCTTTCACCCACTGCGCCCCCGGGGGCTCCGTATAATATAAATAATAGAGTCACATCCAGAGGAGGGAAGGGTGACCCCACCGCCTTTGCCTTTCCAGACACCGGCCACCCGACCTACGTCTATGAGTTCCAGCACAGCCCCAGTTGGCAGGCGGGCCTGAGGCCGGACTTTGTTCAGGCGGACCACGGCGATGAGCTTTTCTTTGTCTTTGGGAAGCCCTTCTTAGCAGGTGAGTGCTTACTTTCCCCCAAAAGCATAATGTTTTGACCTGTTTGAAAGCAGTTGGCAGGTCTCTGGAGCCAACCATTTTGTGGGCCAATGTGGAATGTCCCCCTTAACACCCCTGTGGGACTGGATTTTTCTCCTGTCCTGCAGCTTAGAAGCATCTGCTCATAAGCATGCCTGCTTTTTCTGTCCCTCAGTTAACTCACAGTGTGACACATCCATTTGTCACAGCAGGAAAAAGGAAGAAATCCTTGTGGTCTTGTCTATCAGTATTCCACACCTCCAGCTATGGCATGCCTTGAGCTCTCTAGCCTGGCACATCTGGGCACTACACCCTTACTGGATGCTTCTGGGAATACATGTCTTGAGGGTGATTTCTCCTAATACACATAACCCTACCATTTCATCAACAGGGAGGCCTGGAATCACCTGGCCGGCCCCAATTGTTGTGACTCAGCTTGACTTTGAGTCTGAAGCTGAGCTGTTTGGGCCTTCTGAGCCTGATTTTGGGCCTTCTGAGCCTCACTTTGGCCTGCAGGATGACAAGGGGGCTGATGGTTTACAGATTCCTGTACATGTTTCAGATGGGGCTGATGGTGTGGCTGCTGAAGGAGAAACAACAAGTCAGTTCTCCATGGAAAGGAATGTTCCTGAAGTTAGAGAGACTGATAGCGAGAGTGAAATCCCACACGGCCAGGTGGAGGATCCGTCCCAGCTGGGCCCAGATAAGGGGTTGCATAGCCTTGCAGATAATGAACTAATGAGCAGACAAGGTCGTTTGCAATTAAGGCTTTGGAGAAGCACTCGCTTGGCCAGCAAGCGAGAAGCCAAAGGGACCCAAGGTCAACGCAATGCTTTCATGTTCGCAAAGGGTATTTAGTCTTGTAGCTGACAGGGAATTGTTGTCAGTCCAACATTGCTCTTCCTGTGTTAACTTCTGGAGATTTCCCTTGGCTTTTCGCAGCACACTTCTGGCTTCCTGAGTCTGGGATCTGGGTCTTGTTTTCAACTGTTTGCCATGGACTTTTGTTTGACCATTGCTAAGGGGTTATGCTTCATGTTTTTACCTTTGGATCTTGGGAATGTTGCCTTTACATTTAAGTCTCTTTTTCCTATGGAACTATTGCATTTCTATTTCTTTGTTTTGATTTGGCTTTTCTCAATAAACTACAAAAACCTACAGCCTTGGTGGGGTGGTGTCTGGAGCAAGGTGAAAACTACCCTGAGTTGCAACACCAAGGCCCTCTTTGCGGCCAGTCAAGGAAGGTTCTGAAACGCTTGGGACATTGTTAAAACTTTGCCAAAGGCTGCAACTCTTGACTGACCTTGTCGTTGCATGTCTCTCCCGTAGATGAAGGCACTGACGAAGAGAGAAACCTGAGCAAAACAATGATGAAATACTGGGCCAATTTCGCTCGCAATGGGTGAGTCCATAGGCTTGCTGTTGATTTGTCTGTATTTGGTCTTCTGCCACAGCCATCAAAAGCTTATTTCATTCCTTGGGAGGAAACCTGAGGTGGGTTCCTCTGGTGAGGGAGGAAGGAAGGAAGGGAGGGAGGGAGGGAGGGAGGGAAGGAGGAATGGGTGGGTGGATGGATGGGTGGATGGGTGGATGGGACAAAGGCTGGGTGCTGCCAGGAAAGTGGCTGCAAAGGTGGCTTTGGGTGGATTTTGATCGATGAAACCAACTGACGGAGCCTCTGCCTCCCTTCTGCTCCGCAGGGATCCCAATGGGGCCGGTCTAGTGACCTGGCCCTCCTACGACCAGGAGGAGCAGTACCTGGACATAGGCTTGAAGCAACAGGTGGCCAAGAAGCTGAAAGAGAGCCGGGTTCGCTTCTGGAGCCAGACCTTGCCTGAAAAAGTCGCAGAAGGGAGGGAGGGGCACCGGGAGCTCTGAGCCCTTCCCAGTCCTCCTTCCCCCATTGGGGTCCCCTGCCCCCCCCCCCCCGAGGCTTCTCTGCGTCTGTGTTCATCAATCGCAGCCAGATTCCAGAAGGAACAGATGCCGGGAGAGGAAGGCAAGAAGGGGGTGCAACACTGGACTTGGTGCCTTTGAATGACTTCTTTGCTTTTCTGGCGAAATCCCACCCCCTCTTTTTTGGAACTCATTTCTGTTCAATCCGCTTCTTTCCAAAGCTGGAAGGACGTCTTCGATGCTTCTGGTTTCTGTGTGTGACGGGATCAGGCCAAGCAATGCTTCGTCTTTCGAAAGCTTTTCATAAGTAATAAATAAAAAGATATCCTATTATTATTATGGAATAAGACTCCCCTTTGGACACGCAGCTTCCAGGCTGAAGGATTCGGCCTCCAGGCTCCTCGGGTGCCCCCTTCTCCCCCCTTCCCTTTTAGCCGCGTCTGCTTCAAACAGCCCTTTTTCACTGCAGCTGCCCCCCTGCACTGGTGATAACCCACCAGCACTCTTCATAGACTTTTCATATGCTTTGCACTTTATAATCTAATATGGACTTGAATAGCCGCTTGCACTTTTTGAACTTGCCCAACAACTATTTCTCATGTTGCCCCTTAAGTTGCTGTATATAGGAATCATATTTGCACTTTATGAGGGGACTGAAGGTGGGAGCGGGCTGGATAGGTCCAGAAATTGCAGGGCGGGGGTGGGAAATGAATGGATGGGAGGGTTAATATGAAACGAAATTTCATCAAACCAATCAACCATCATTGAATCACGGGTTGAAGACAGGAATATGGAACATATCTCGGAAAATGGATGTTCCATTGGTTGGGGGGGGGGGGCTATAAGAGTAGTAATGGGGAAGGGGAGATACGGAAAAGGGAGACCATTAATTCAGCCTAGGGATCGTGAAACAACATTAGTAGTTCCTAATCGGTCTTCTGACATAGTAAATTGGAGTACGCAGGATGGCAGTCCCTCCGGCTGTCCCTCCGGATTAAAGGTGGTGCTGTTGACGGGATCAGGCCAAGCAATGCTTCGTCTTTCGAAAGCTTTTCATAAGTAATAAATAAAAGTAATAAATCTGTCAACAGAAAAACAGCTTTCATCCAGGATTTAATTCTGGATGAGCAGGCAGGTCTGGCGTGCATAATGGAGACCTGGTTGGACGAGGCTGGAGGTGTAAATCTAACCCAGCTTTGTCCACCAGGTTTCTCCGTGCAGCACCAGCCGAGATCTGGAGGGCGGGGAGGAGAGGTTGCAGTGGTCTATAGGGATTCCATCTCCCTGACCAGGTGCTCCATCCTGCAGTCAACCAATTTTGAATGTGTCCACCTGAAAGTAGGTGACCGGGACAGAATAGGGATTCTGTTAGTGTACTGTCCACCTCGCTTCATTTCTGTCTCCCTACCTGAGCTAGCTGGGGTGGTTTCGAGCCTGACATTGGAGTCCCAACGGCTCATTGTGCTGGGGGACTTCAACATCCATGCCGAGGCTGCCTTATTAGGAGCGGCTCAGGACTTCATGTCTTCCATGGCGACCATGAGGCTGTCCCAATTAGTAACTGTCCCTACTCAGTGCTGGACACACATTAGATTTGTTTTTTTGCCAGGGATGGTGGCAGCATAGGGGAGCTGACTATCGCTCTGTTGCCATGGACTGACCACTACCTGATCAGGTTTAGGCTCACTGCACCCACTAACCTCTGCAGGGGTGGAGGACCCATTAAGATGGTCCACCCCAGGAGGCTTATGGATCCGGAGAGTTTCCTGACGGCTCTTGGGGAGTTTCCCCCCACCTCGGTAGGTGATTCTGTCGATGCTCTGGTCACTCTCTGGAATGGGGAGATGGCCAGGGCAATAGATACAATCGCTCCAGAACATCACCTCTCAAGTAGCCAAGCTAAACCATCTCCTTGGTTCAATGAGGAGTTGGCAGCGATGAATCAAAGGAAGAGGGAACTAGAGACTGTGTGGTGTTCGGATGAGAGCGAGCCAAATTGAACATGGTTGTGGCCTTTTTAAGGGCATATGCCACAGCAATAAAAGCCACAAAGAAATCTTTCTTTGCGGCTAATATTGCATCCGCTAAGAACCATCCGGCGGAGCTGTTTCGAGTTGTCAGAGGCCTATTAAATCCCACCACTCAGGATGGAAGAACTGACAACACAGCAGCCCGTGTGAAGCATTTGCTCGGTTCTTCGCGGACAAAGTAGATTTGAGCCGTTCCGGTCTATAAACCATGTTAATGGCAGTCTCTGAGCATCTGTTTGTCCGGTTTTGATGGATTCATTTCAATTGGTGAAACCCGAGGATGTGGACAAGATACTTGGAGGAATGAGAGTGACCACATGCATCCTAGACCCCTGCCCATCCTGGCTTCTAAAGGAGGCCAGAGGGGGATTGGCCGAGTGGGTGAAGGTGGTGGTGAATGCCTCCCTTTGGGAAGGCAACATTCCAGCGAGCTTAAAACAAGCTGTAATAAAACCGCTGTTGAAAAAACCATCACTGGATCCCACTCAATTCGTCAACTATCGGCCTGTTTCCAATCTCCTCTTTTTGGGCAAAGTCCTGGAACATGTGGTGGCCTCACAACTCCAGGTATTCTTGGAAGACACAGATTATCAGGATTTGGCACAGTCTGGCTTTAGGCCGGGGCATGGTACTGAGACAGCCTTAGTTGATGATCTACGCCGGGAGCTAGACAGAGGGAGTGTGTTCCTGTTGGTTCTGCTGGACCTCTCAGCAGCCTTCGATACCGTCGACCATGGTATCCTTCTGGGACGCCCACCTGCAACAGTGGCCAAGGTCATCTTCAGAAGATCTGATGGTGATAAAGCAAGTGGAATGCATATGTATATCCAGGGGTGGCTCAACCCGTTACGCAAAGTAAGCATTTGCAGTAGAGTTGATGTTGCCCAGGGGTGCTCTTGAGACGCTCTTGGGGGAAAATCGACCTTGATATATGCGAGATGTAGTTACTGGGATGTATAGTTCACCTACAATCAAAGAGCATTCTGAACTCCACCAATGATGGAATTGAACCAAGTCATAGAATCAAAGAGTTGGAAGAGAATTCCTGGGCCATCATCCAGTCCAGCCCCATTCTGCCAAGAAGCAGGAATATTGCATTCAAAGCACCCCTGACAGATGGCCATCCAGCCTCTGCTTAAAAGCTTCCAAACAAGGAGCCTCCACCACACTCCCTCCGGGGCAGAGAGTTCCACTGCTGAACGGCTCTCACAGTCAGGAAGTTCTTCCTCATGTTCAGGTGGAATCTCCTCTCTTGTAGTTTAAAGCCATTGTTCCACGTCCTAGGCTCCAGGGAGGCAGAAAACAAGCTTGCTCCCTCCTCCTCCCTGTGGCTTCCTCTCACATATTTATACATGGCTATCATATCCCCTCTCAGCCTTCTCTTCTTCAGGCTAAACATGCCCAGCTCCTTAAGCCACTCCTCATAGGGCTTGTTCTCCAGACCCTCAATCATTTGAGTCGCCCTCCTCTGGACACATTCCAGCTTGTCAATATCTCTCTTGAATTGTGGTGCCCAGAATTGGACACAGTATTCCAGATGTGGTCTAACCAAAGCAGAATAGAGCATGGGGAGCATTACTTCCTTAGATCTAGACACTAGGCTCCTATTGACGCAGGACAAAATCCCATTGGCTTTTCTTGCCGCCACATCACATTTTTGGCTCATGTTTAACTTGTTGTCCACGAGGACTCCAAGATCTTTTTCACACGTACTGCTCTCGAGCCAGGCATTGTCCCCCATTCTGTCTCTTTGCATTTTGTTTTTTCTGCCAAAGTGGAGTATCTTGCATTTGTCCCTCTTGAACTTCATTGTGTGAGTTTTGGCCCTTCATCTCTCTAATCTGTCAAGATAGTTTTGAATCCTGCTCCTGTCCTCTGGAGTCTTGGCTATCCCTCCCAATTTGGTCCTGTCTGCAAACTTGATGATCCTGCCTTCTAGCCCTTCATCTCAGTCATTAATCAAGATCCTGATCAGGACCGGGCCCAGGGGGGAACCCTGCGGATGGCACTCTGCTTGTCACTTCTTTCCAAGATGAAGCACTGGGGAGAATCACCCTCTGGGTTCGTCCATTTAACCAATTCCAGATCCACCTCACCGTAGTTTTGCCTAGCCCACATTGGACTAGTTTCCTTGCCAGAAGGTCATGGGGGACCTTGTCAAAGAAGGCCTTCCTGAAATCCAGACACGCCACATCCACGGCATTATTCCCCGCATCTACCCAGCTTGTAACTCTATCGAAGAAAGAGATCAGATGAGTCTGGCATGACTTGTTTTGGATAAATCCATGTTGACTCTTAGCGATGACTGCATTTGTTTCTAAGTGTTTGCAGACCTCTTCCTTAACAATCTTTTCCAGAATCTTGCCTGGTATGGACGTGAGGCTGACCGGACGGTAGTTGTTTGGGTCGTCCTTTTTCCCCTTCTTGAAGATTGGGACCACATTGGCCCTCCTCCAATCTGCTGGAACTTCTCCCGTTCTCCAAGAACTCTCAAAGATGGTTGCCAATGGTTCCGAAATGACTTCCTTCCGCTCGTTCCTTCCATACTCTGGGGTGTAGTTGATCTGGCCCTGAAAGGGGACTGGAACTCATTAAGAGCGGCCAGGTATTCCTGTACGACTTGTTTCCCAATTTGGGGTTAGATGTCCTCCAATCCCTCATCCACTCCATCTTGCTGAGGTTGAAGATGACTTTCTTTTTGTGAGAAGACCGAGGCAAAGAAGGCATTAAGTAGTTCTGCCTTTTCCCTATCATCCCCTGTCAGCATTGCCCCATCTATATGGCACACAGAACTCCCACGACAAACAGAAAATATAGATCAGTGATTGGTTGGGGGGGGGGGGGGGGAGACTGTTTGCTTACGTTGATAATTACCTAGGGCTGCCTCTGTGTATATCCCTGTGGAATAATGTCCGGGGGGGTGGGGGGGTGGAAGAACCCTCGTCTGTTAAAGCAAGTGTGCATGCTGCAATTCACCAGCTTGAATAGCATTGCCTAGCCATGAGGCTGCAAAGTCAACCAGTGAGGCTACCTGCATAAGGGTAGCCCGGCTGTTGCTGCCTGGAGGCAGTCAAAGAATAAGGAGTAGTGGAGCTCAGAGGCCAGATTGTGCAGATTGCATCGTGGCTTCTGACCCTGGCATGTGTGTTTCCAAACCCTTTGGGCAGGAGAGGTCATAGAGATCCAAGGAGAGCGCTCTCTTGCTGCCCAGAGAGGCCGGGTGACCCTTGGCTTGAGAAGGGAGCGTGGGGAGGAGGCTTCCCTCTGGCAGAAGGAGCACGGGTGGACTTCTGTTGGGACCTTTTCCCCAGCCCCCCCCCCCCTCCCTCCAGGCGTTTTGGACTTCAACCCCCGCAATTCTGAACTGAAAAATCTGGAAAGTCAACCATGTTTTCTGTACATTTTGTTCTGCCATTGCATATTTGGGCCTGGACAGTCATGTAGCCGGGGGGATGGGGGGGGGGCTTGAGGGGCTTCACCCCCCCCCCCGAAATTCTCATGGTGGTCCGCGAGAAGGCCTTCCTGGTGCATTATTTAAACTGTTACGTTTATTCATATCATGATCTGATCACTATGCTCAATATATCCCATATGCATGGGGGGGGGGGTATTGGGGTAATGATACAAAAGGTTTGCTAGGGTAGACCCTTTTTCACTCAGACTCAGCCCCCCCCCGAAACTCAGCCCCCCCGAGCCCCCCCCCCTGAAAAAAACTCAGCCCCCCCCCAAATCGAAATCCTGGCTAGGGGCCTGGGTCTGGAGCTGCCCGAGCCCCCTCCGCTACCATTCTGTGCTGAGCTCCTTGGAACACAGGCAAGATGGCCCTCTGCCGGGAGGGATCGGATGGTGCCTTCTTGCCAAACGCCAGAAGGAGCTGGATAGCAATGGATCACGACACAAGAGAAATCTATTTTAAAAGGTAGTTATTAGATTTTAATCTGTTCGCAGCACACTGGACTATTTCATTGGGTTTGTTAAAACTTTTGCATTGTATTGACTAAAGTGTGGGATTGTTAGCCACCGCCGCCGCCCCCCCCCCCCCCATTGCAAAGAGGGAGAAATACATACAGATCACAACAACAACAGCAACACTAGGAATGCCATCTTCCTGCTTGGCAGCAGAGGGCTAGGCTAGATGACCTTTGGGGTCCCTCCCCCCAGCTGTAGCGGAATAAAGACTGGCTGGGAGTCCAATGGGGTCCCCCTCTTCCTTCCTTCCTTCCTTCCTTCCTTCCTTCCTTCCCTTGGAAGGCTGCCTTCCTGCAGGGGGGGCCCCAGCTGGATGGCCCTTGGCCCCCGGGGCCGAGGGGGCGGGCGGGGCTTTGCAGGGAGGGAGGGAGGGGGGGGGATCGCCCATTGGCCCCTGGACCCACCCGCCTGCCCGCCGCCTCCTCCTCTTCCTCCTCCTCCTCTTCTTCTGTTGCTCCTTCTTCTGCTGCTTCAGCTGCGAGGATGCCGTCGGTGGGCTGCTGGGCCCCTTCCCTCCGGGGCCCCCTCTTCCTCCTCCCCCTGATGCTGCTGCTGCTGCTGGGCGCTTCCGCCGGAGAAGGCAAGCGCAGGGCTCCCTTGGCCGCCCCCCCCCCCCGACAGCCACACACGGGCTCCTGCCCCCTCCCTCCCTTTCCCCTACAGGTGTGGTACACCTGTTAGGAATTGCGGGAATCGAAATCCAAAACACCTGGAGGGAGGGAAGGAGAGGAGAGGGCCAAGTCGGAGCTTGAGCGGAGGGGAGGGGCGCCTCTGCCTGCGACCCCTCCTGCCCCCCCCAAACCCCCGCCCTGAGGGAGGGAGGGAGAGGGGGAAGGGAGGGCGGCTGCGGCGGAGCAGACCCCTCGCCCCCCCCCGCCCAGCCCCCAGCAGCGTTGCGCAACGGCGGAGGGAGGGAGCGGGGAAGGGGAGGGGGCTCCTCTGGGCCCAGGTCCTTCTTCTTTCTCTCCCTCCACCCTCTCTGCTCCTTTTCTCCTTCTTCCTCCCTTTCCTCTCTCTTGCCCTCCTTTTCCTTCCTTCCTTCCTTCCTTCCTTCCTTCCTTCCTTCCTTCCTTCCTTCCCCCCTCTTGCCTTCTTTCCCTTTCCCTCCCTCTTGTCTCCATTCCCCTCTTCCTCTCTTCTCTTGCCCCCCTTTTCCTTCCTTCCTTCCTTCCTTCCTTCCTTCCTTCCTTCCTTCCTTCCTTCCTTCCTTCCTTCCTTCCTTCCTTCCTTCCTTCCTTCCCCCCTCTTGCCTTCTTTCCCTTTCCCTCCCTCTTGTCTCCATTCCCCTCTTCCTCTCTTCTCTTGCCCCCCTTTTCCTTCCTTCCTTCCTTCCTCCCTCCCTCCATCCCCTCCTCTTCCTCCTTTCTCTTTCAGGCGACTCCCCTCCGGAGGTGCGGACGGGGCAGGGGTCCCTGCGGGGGCGCCGCGTGCGTGTTCCCGGCTCGGAGCGCCCCGTGGACGTCTTCTTGGGGGTCCCCTTCGCCGCCCCGCCCCTGGGCCCCCTGCGCTTCGCCCCCCCAGGAGCCCCCCTGCTGTGGAATGGAACCCGGGACGCCTCCCAGGCCCACCCACCCATGTGAGTGAGATGGGGGTCAAGTGGGGGGTGGGGGTGGGATTGGACGAGGAAGGGCCAGAAGCGAGTGGCCCCTGGGCGCCTCCAGCAATCCAGAATCTCTCACAGAATCGCTCATGACCATAGCTACAAAAGTGTGACCTGAAGCCCTGCCTCCACGACTCCTTGGCCTTCACAATCCCTACTTTGTCTTCAGCACAGCCGGCGTGGGGTTTGAGCCCTAGACCCTGACTCTGTGGGCCAAGGTCTGGGTCCCCACAAGGCCATGGAAACCCACGGGGAAGTCACACTCTCTCAGAAGGCGGCAAAGGCAACCTCTGACAAAAGTCTCGCCCATGATAAGTGGTTTGCTTTAGCGTCACCATAAGTTGCAAATGTCTTGAAGGCACAGGGCAACAAAAATGCATTCCAAACAGCTTCCAAGGGCAGCCCCAGGAAGGTCTTCTTGCAGTAGTCCAGCAGTGGTGCCTCCAAGGCATATCTGGCTCCTCAAGGAAGCTGGCGTGGGCCTTTTCGCCCTGAAAATAAATGCATTCAGGCAAACACCCAAGCACTGCACACTTGAGGTCTGGAGCCCAGGCTGAATGGCTGGCGGCCTTTTGGCAAGGGAAGCCCGTCCTGGGCACCGGTGAGGTTGGCAGAACTTTGGTAGCCAGCCATGGAAAGAGAGGCTCACCAGAGGCTCTTGGAAGTCTCTTTAACACCAGGTTTAACACACTACAGCAAAGTCTCCGCTGAAGGAAACGCAGTCCACAGCCACCTTGAACCCAGCCCTTTCGGCACCCAGTTCCAGTTTGAGCCGGCTGCCGTTCCCAGTTCCTTCTCAGGCCAGGGAGCCCAGTTATCGCTTCTCTCCCATCCTGGGCCTCCCCATTCTTCCACTTGGGTTGAACTCATGGTGTGGAGTCTGGCCTGCCTGGGTTTCAAAGGCATCAGCAGAGCACCTTGTCAGGATTTGTATATTCCCTTCCATTGCTTAAGTGGCCGCAGAGTTAACACCTCTGGCCTGATCACGTGTGAAAGTGCGGTATCGTGGGAATTAGGGTGTTGATGTGGGGGGGTGGGGGGGGGGTAAAAGAACAAGGGTGCCTGCATGCTCATGTTACTGCAAAAAGTCAGTTGAGCTAATCTGTGGGTATCATTTATCAGATGATTGAGAAAAGATGACAGAAAGACAGATAAAGAGAGAACAAAGATAGATAGATAGATAGATAGATAGATAGATAGAGATATAGATAGATATCGAAATAGATAGAAGATAAATGATAGACAGATGATAGAAAGAGGAAGGGGGAGAGGCGGGGAAGCTGGGAGTAGAGGGAAGGGAAGAGCGCTAGATGTAGATGGAGGTCTGGATACATGCTGTCCAGATACAGAAGAGATAGATGATAAATGATAGACAGATGATAGATAGATAGAGAGATGAGACAGGGAAGCTGATAGTAGATAGTCAGTGATGAGGTGGGAAAGGGAAGAGAGCTAAATAATATAGATGGATGTCCGGATACATGCAGCATAGAAGTAGAGAGACAGATGATAAATGAGAAACAGGTGATAGATAGATTATTTTATTTCTCGTGTCAGGAGCAAACCAAAACAGTTGTCTTGCATTGGAAAACAAACAAACAAGCAAAACACAAAGTTGGCAGGCTTGGTATTCTATTAAATGTCCTTTGGCCAGAGCCGTCCACTTGGCGTGCCTCTGGTGTGGCTGCCAGAGGGTCGGTCCTCCGTTGTGCATTGTGCTCAGGTCGCATTGCAGCAGGCGGTCTGTGGTTTGCTCTTCTCCACACACAGAAGCGACCGGAAGATAAATAGACAGGAGAGACAGGGAAGTTGATAGTTTTTTTTTATTATGTATCATGTCATCCACAACCAGAACATTGTATTACATTTCTAACAGAACAAAACAAACAAACAGATTTTAAAAACCCACAAATTTTGCAAACTTGGTAGCTGATTAAATGTCCTTTGACCAGTCTCTGGTCACTTGGAGTGCCTCTGGTGTTGCCGCAAGAAGGTCCTCCCTTGTGCATCATGTGGCAGGGCTCAGGTTGCATTGCAGCAGGTGGTCAGTGGTTGGCTCTTCTCCACACTCGCATGTCATGGATTCCACTTTGTGGCCCCATTTCTTCAGGTTGGCTCTGCATCTCGTGGTGCCAGAGCGCAGTCTGTTCAGCGCCTTCCAAGTTGCCCCGTCTTCTGTGTGCCCAGGGGGGAATCTCTCATCTGGTATCACCCACGGATTGAGGTGCTGGGTTTGAGCCTGCCACTTTTGAACTCTCACTTGCTGAGGTGTTCCAGTGAGTGTCTCTGTGGATCTAAGAAAACTATTTCTTAATTTAAGTCGTTGACATACTGGCTGATACCCAAACAGGGGATGAGCTGGAGATGTCACTGCCTTGGTCCTTTCACTATTGGCTGCTACTTTCCGGCGGATGTCAGGTGGTGCAATACCGGCTAAGCAGTGTGATTTCTCCAGTGGTGTAGGGCGTAGACACCCTGTGATAATGCGGCATGTCTCATTAAGAGCCACATCCACTGTTTTAGCGTGGTGAGACGTGTTCCACACTGGGCATGCGTACTCAGCAGCAGAGTAGCACAGCGCAAGGGCAGATGTCTTCACTGTGTCTGGTTGTGATCCCCAGGTTGTGCCTGTCCGCTTTCGTATGATATTGTTTCTAGCACCCACCTTTTGCTTGATGTTCAAGCAGTGCTTCTTGTAGGTCAGAGCATGGTTTGGTTGCTTCTGTGACTCCTCCCAGGTATTTGGGACCACTGCAATGCTCCCGTGGGATTCCTTCCTTCCCAGGTAATAATCCTCAGAGCTCCGGATGCTTGTCTGTTCTTAAGGTGAAAGGCACATGTCTGTGTTTTAGATGGAATAGGGATCAGATGGTTTTCCCTGTAATAGGCAGTAAGAGCACCTAGAGCTTCGGAGAGCTTCTGTTCAACCATCTCAAAGCTCCCTGCTTGAGCGGTAATGGCACGATCATCAGCATAGATGAAACTCTCTGTCCCTTCTGGCAGTGGCTGGTCATTTGTGTAGATGTTGAACATGGATGGAGCAAGCATGCTCCCCTGAGGCAGGCCATTCTTCTGTTTCCGCCATCTGCTTCTCTGGCCCTGGAACTCAACCAAAAAGCTCCTGTTTTGTAGCAGGTTTCCTATCAGGCGGGTGAGGTGGTCGCCCTTTGTGATATTATACATTTTTCTCAGGAGGAGGCGGTGGTTGACAGTATCATAGGCCGCTGACAGGTCTATGAAGCTATGGGGGGCATGAGAGAAGCCTCCTCGCAGGATTGCAAGACATCCGGACATCCCCGGGGCAACGTCTTCGTAGATGGCTGATTCTCTCGCCTCAGAAGCAACCAGAAGCAATCAGAAGTAGATTTAAGATGTCAGGGAGAGAAAGGGAAGAGAGCTAGATATAGATAGAGGTCTGTTTACATGCATTTTTTTCATGTCAGGAGCCATTTAAGAAACTGCAATTTGCTTCTGGTGTGAGAGAATTGGCTGTCTGCAAGGATGTTGCCCAGGCAACACTCAGATGTTTTGAATTTCACCATCCTTGTAGGAGGCTTCTCTCATGTCCTCACATGGGGAGCTGGAGCTGACAGAGGAAGCTCATCTGCACTCTCCCTGGATTCGAACCTCCAACCTGTTGGTCTTCAGTCCTGCCGGTAGAAGGGTTGAGCCCATTGCATCACTGGAGGCGATATAGAAATAATGCGGTATAGAATAGAAGAGATAAATGAGAGACAGGTGATAGAGAGAGAAGAGACAGAGAAGCTGATAGGTAGGAGAAAAGAAGACAGATATAGATCAGGCATGGGCCACCTTCAGCCCTCCAGGTGTTTTGGACTTCAACTCCCACAATCCCAAAACTTCTGGAGGGCCAAAGTTGGCCCATGCGTGATCTAGATGGAGGTCTGTTTCTATGTGATGGCCGCCTTGCTTCCCTTCGCTTCCTTCAGGTGTTTGCAGGACCCGGTCATGGGGCAAGGCCTGTCGGACGCATTCACGAACAAGAAGGAGAAGGTCTCCTTGGAGGTTTCCGAGGACTGCTTGTACCTCAACATCTTCTCTCCGGTCCACGCGGACAAGAAGGCGAAGCAGCCAGTGAGTGCTGGGCGGGGCGGGGCCATGAACTGGAGGGTCACCAGGAGGGTCAGGATGCCCACAAAGGCCTCCTCCAGGCCTGGGCCGGCTTCGGCCCTCCTCCCTCCAGGTGGTTTGGACTACAACTCCCACAATTCCTCCTCCTCCTCATCCTCCTCCTGTTTGGCTGCAGGTAATGGTTTGGATCCATGGCGGGTGGCTTGAGCTGGGGGCGGCCTCCACTTACGACGGGTCCGTCTTGGCCGCCTTTGAGGACGTGGTGGTGGTGGCCATTCAGTATCGGCTGGGTATCCTTGGTTTTTTCAGGTAAGACTTGGAGCTGGAATTCCATAGAATCATGGAATTCTAGAGTTAGAAGGGACCCCCCAAAGGTCATCTAATTCAACCCCCCTCTTTCTACCAGGCAGGAGAAGCGCAACCCAACAGGTGGCCATCCTGCCTCTGCTTAATACTGTTGCTGCTACTATTACTACTACTGCTACTACTACTACTACTACTACTACTTGAATCCTAGAGTTGAAAGGAACACCAAAAGTCATCCAGTCCAACCCCCTATGGGAAAAGCATAACAAAAGCACCCGATCAGATGGACATCCAGCTTTTGCTTAATAATAATAATAATAATAATAATAATAATAATAATAATAATAATAATAGAGTTGGAAGGGACCCCAAAGGCCATCTACTCCAACCCCTTTCTGCCTTTGTGCAGGAAAAGCACAGTGAACTCCCCCCCCCCCTGACAGATGGCCATTCAGCCTCTGCTTCAAAGCCTCCAAGGAAGGAGCCTCCACCAGACTCCAAGGCAGCGAGTTCCACTGCTGAACAGCTTTTCTTACAGCCAGGAAGCTTTTCCTCATGTTCAGGTGGAATCTCCTTTCCTTCCATTTGAAGCCATGTCTCCATTGAGGCCCAGTCTCCAGGGCAGCAGAAAGGAGACCTTCTCCTTGTCCCTTTTGACATCCTTGCAATTATTTAAACATTCCTCTCATAAGTTCTCCTGTCAGCCTTCCTCTGAACATGTTCCATCTTAGAGCTGATATCGAGCTCTTTTGGAGGGGGGTCTCCCGGCGGAGGAGATCCTTTAGGACCGCTCAAAAGGGCCCTTGAACCTTGGTGAGGCCAGCGGAAGCCAATTCGTGATAAAAATAATAATGCCCCATCAAAGTGGAAGAAGTTTCCAGCAACCGAGGTTTATTTGTGATTCAGCTGAGATCAGATGCATTGCAGGAATCATTCCACTGCAAGCATACCAGTACAAAGAATACAGGCATATTTATAGTAAAAATACAAAGGAAAACTTTCAAAATTCCCGCCCGCCCCTTACCAGCCGGCTTCGTGCTGATTGGCTGATGCTGGAACAGCTGGGAGGAGGCTGGGCGGCCCGCCCCTGCTCTGGACCAATCAGTGCGTTTCTTCACCTCTAGGGGGCCAATGAGCGCCCTCCGCTCGCCTCGCAAGATGGACAAATCAGGAGAGAGGAGGCGGTGCGGAAATGATGGGATTAGGAGTTGCCAGCAAGCCTTTGTCTCAGGCCAGCAAGGTGTGATCTTTGTAAACAAAGGTCTTCCTGTCCTTGATGAGCTTTGAGGGGAAATATGAATGGCTTTTTCCGACATCGGACCTCAGGGGGGATCAACGAAGTCTAATGCAAATATAATCTTTTGTTCCGGGTCACCATAAGTTCCCTGATCCCATTAGACATGCTCAGAGGGTGGGGCAGGGTCCATTATGGCTATGGTTCCATGCAGGGTGAATTAATCAAGGGTGATTGAGGGAGAGGCTGGAGCCCTCCCTCAGGCAGTTCCTGGTCACAGCAGTTTTTGTGGGGCAAGGGTCAAGGGGACGAGGGTACAGGGGAATTTCATAAGGGTTACATACATCAAAATCATAGGTAATATGCATCACTGATACAGAGTTAGTTCATAAGAGGAACACCCATCCCACCCCATAAAGTTTATTTCAATATTTGATCTTTATTAAAGTCCAAACTGGAAATCCCATGCTCTTAGGAAGGGCGTGTGGAAGCAGAGGTTGCTAGCAGTTCAAATCAAGCATTGATAGAAAGTTCATGGCCAGGGTTGTGGCAAACAGTCCAGTCCACTCAGCAGAGAGTCATGGATTCAGGCTGGAATCAGCAGATGGGCGCTGAGTTGATCAATAACAGAATCCATCGCTCAGCCCTTGGGGAACTACAACTCTCACAAAAGGGCAGAAGTCCCCAAGATCCAGCCATTTCCCAAAAAGCCTCGTGGGGTCCTTGTTGTTGTCAGTGCCTTGGCAATGTGGCCAAGACTTAACCCTTGTTGTGTAGTCTGGTGCCCTTGCCCTTTGCAGAACTATAAGTCCTTATCCCTTAATTATGAGGGGGGGGGGATTGGTGCCTGACATCAGAGCCATTATTATTATTATTATTATTATTATTATTATTATTATTATCTCTTCTGAACCGTGGTGCCCAGAATTGGACACAGTGTGGTTCCAGGTGAAGAGGTCCAACCAAAGCAGAGTTGAGGGGCACCAGGACTTCCCTTGGTCTGGACACTTCACTCCTTTGGATGCAGCCCGCAATCCCATTGGCTTTTGTGCTGCCGCATCCCATTTTAGGCTCACGTTCTCCTTGTTGTCCATGAAGAACCCAAGATCCCTTTCCCATGTGACTCTGTTGTGGAGCCAGGGGTCTCCCATCCTGTCTCTGTCGATTTCATTTTTTTCTGCCAAAGTGAAGTGTCTTACATTTGTCCTTGTTTGTCTGGAGTGAGCAAAATAATGGCTCTGTATGCCCTCCTCTGAGTCGCTGCATCGGCACACAAGGGACCTCTCTTGACTAATGCACAAAGCAGCCATTCAACGTCCCCAACGGCCTCAGCCACCCTCTGCTCGCCCTCCCTTCCAGCACCGGTGATGACCAAGCGCCTGGGAACTGGGGCTTTCTGGACCAAGTGGCGGCTCTCAAGTGGGTCCAGGGGAACATCGGACACTTTGGGGGCGACCCGGGATCCGTGACGATATTCGGAGAGTCAGCAGGAGGCTTCAGCACTTCCGCTCACGTAGGTTCACGGTGACTGGGACGTCTCTCTTTGTAATGGTTGGTGTGGGCTCTCCTTCCTTGTTAGACACTGCAGGCACATGGTGGCCGGTGAATGCGCAGATTTTATTACTGCCATCACAGACCAGGATTACTAAACTTTGAAATGTTTTTGAAGGGTTAATATTCAGGTCAGGAATTCTCAACATTAAAGGCAGAGAGCCCGTGTTATTTAGTCAACCTAGACAGCTTCCTATGTGATGCTTATATTAACATCTGTGGGAATGGATACAATAAAAAGAATAAGTTAAAATACTATCTGCTAAAATCATCCACAAATGGCTTCCTTATTTTTAGAGCTGCCACACAAAACTTTGCCACTTTATGAGTGATTGATGGTTCCCTATATTCTATAAGATATTTGAGATAATATTCCTCATTTCTTCCAGGGATCTTCCGTACAATGGGAGTAATACAATATAAATTGGTGACCTGTGGTTTCTTGACCATTTCGTGGCTGGGGACGGGCCAGAATGCCCCCGCAGCCAATGGAGGCACATTGTTGTTGCTGTTTGTTTATTACTATGTTTATTTATACCCACCTTATGTCTTCCGAAGGAGACTCAAATCGGATAACAATGAAAGTATGACTGAAGCCAAACTAGACTTTAGGGGGGTCAACTCCAAGGAGAGATGACCCTTAGTTCCCACCAAAGAGGGAACGCTACCTTGGCAAGCCTTCAGAAAAGCCTGATTCCAGCAATTTTATTAATATTAATAATGGAATTGAGACTCTTTCCAAAGCGAAGAAGAGGCATCGAGGTTTAATCAGAGGCATATTTATAGCAAATTCAAAGTTGCAAAGTTCAAACTCCCCGCCCCGGCTTCCTTGTTGTTCCCTGCCATGATTGGGTGATGGGAGTCGGCCCTCCTGCCCCCAGTGCCTCTGGACCAATCAGGAAGCTCCAATGGTCTGTAGGAACCAATGGGGAGACCTCTGTCACCTGGTGGTGACAGCCAATCAGGAGAGATGGAGGCGGGATGAGGGAGCACAAAGGAATCTGGGAAAGGAGTAAACAAAGGAAATGCCATGTGGTCTGAGACAAAGAATCAACATGTGTCCTGGCTGTGAGACAGGAGAACAATGATGGCAGCCTGAGGTTAATGCTAAGTAAACAAAAGCAGCAAACAATTCTTTAATCTAGTGGGCCATCTTCCGATGCTAGAGATAAGAATCTCCTTCTTTTATCCATGCAAGTGTGTCTTTGGCGGGAGGTTTCAGTCTTTTGTTTCTGAAGGCCAGGGGGTTCCCTTACATATTTCTTTGGAGGGAGAAGGGGCAAAGGGTCAGGAATACAAGGAAACATAAAAAGCATATAGAAATTATACACAGGGAAATCATATGCAGCTATCTTCCCATCCAGGAACCCAGAGAGAGATTAATAATACCAATTATAAAAAGCAGACGATATCAAGACACAGCATGAATTCATAAGTTGTCTTGAAGAAAGTTCATGGGTCCTTGAAGAGAATGAAGTCCAGGAATGTAGCAGAATTCAAAAAGCCACCAAAGGGAGTCTATGGAGTTCCACTGGGCCAAAACGCAAAGCCCTGCAGCGCTGGGATGGAAGCCGGTCCCATGGTCCTTGGAAAACTACAGCTCGAGAGAGAGAGGCAGAGACCCCAAGGTCTAGCTATTCCCAAAGTTTCATGGGGTCCTCATTGTTGTTAAGGCCTTGACAAATTGACCAAGACTTAATCCCTATTGTGAAGTCTGGTATCTTTGTCCTTTGCAGAACTATAAGTCACCATCCCTTGTTTGGGAGGGGGGGGGGTCATGCTCGGCTTCATGACCACGTAATTTAAAATATACAAAAATATGCAGCTGCCTCCTCCTGGATCCCAGCAAGAATGGCTTCTCTTTTTCAATCAATCAATCAGAACTTTATTGCAGTCCAAAGATTCAATTGGCTCAGTGGTCAAAGGTGCAGAACTGCAAACAAATTAATAAACTGATAAAACTAATTAAACACAGGATGATTTGAAATACAAGAATAAGGGTAAGAAAAGGGCATGTTCCAGCCTGTGTCCAATACGGGAAATTGTTTGATCCTGGCTTCGCTTTCTGCCCAGCAGCCGGTTGCCCGAACCCGCCTTCAAGTTAAAGGAAAGGACAGGCCAGAAGAAACTGGATCTGTGGATTGTTAAATGCCATTCATGTTTAATTCTGTTTTAATGTTTGTATATTTGTAGATTTTAAACTGTACTGAAAGGTTTTTAATGTAAGCCATTTTTGAGTCTCCTTGTTGGAGAGAAAACCAAGTAAACAAAACAACAACAACAACAACATGGGGGAAAGCCCTTCCAATATGGGTGCATGGTGGATGCCCAGAGACTGGGCCAAGGGGCGGTGGGATTCGCATGGGAGGCCCCTCCTTGACTGGCCACCCTCCTCTTTCCTCAGGTATTGTCCCCTCTGTCCAACGGCCTATTCCACAGAGCCATCTGCGAGAGTGGTGTTGCTGCCGCGGATATCCTCATAGATCCCCATCCAGAAAGGCTGGCAAAGGTAGGTTTGGGGATCTCTTCCCAACTGACCCAAAGGCCTTGTGGGGAGGGGTCAGCCAGGGTGGGCTAAGGGCAAGCAGCACATGAGGAAGTCCAGAAGGGGTCAGAGTCTTTTTCATGAATATTTCTGAACCTTAAAAATCATCTTTAATATGCATCAGGCACTTTCAGAGAAAGAAGCAGACACACAGACCCAGTCCTGGTTTTATAATGGCTATATTGGCTACACGGGCAAAGGGGAAACATCACATACTGTACATTCAGCACTCACTCCACATACATTCATTCACATTCATACTCACCATCCTTCTTCATTCAGTCCATCTTGGAAGGAGGCGGGTGTTCAGACTCGGCATTCCTTGCAGATCTGACACACTTTTCAAATAGAAAAGGGTCTCCTTATGTAGAACTTTTTGCTGTTGTTGTTCTGGATTGCTTAAACAACTTGTCATTCTGCTAAGACTTGCTGGAGCTCCATCAATTCTGAAACAGATGTTTTTCTTCCTTAACATAAGGACTTGTTGTTTCTGACTTCTTTTTAAATTCACCAGTTCTCATGGTGGATTTTAAACTTCGCTGTATGCTTGGTTTTTGTTTGTGTATTTAAATACATATTTTATGGAGGTATGTTTTAATATGTGTATTTTACAAAGTGTTTAAAAATTATTATGTATTTGTATATGTTTTAGTAATGCTGTAACTCACCTCAAGCCTTTTGGAGGGGGTCTCCCGGATGAGGAGATCCCTTAGGACCGCTCAAAAGGGCCCTTGAACCTTGGTGAGGCCAGCGGAAGCCAATTCAAAGAATAAAAAATATTTAAAATAAAATAATCTCACCGAAGGCGGAAGAAATTCAGCGACCGAGGCGTTTATTTTGCGATTCAGCTGAAAAGGATGCAATTGTAGTTATCATTCACCTACAAGCATAATTTTACAGAATTTCCAGGCATTTTTATAGCGTGCAGACAAAGAAAAACAGTTCAAAATTCCTGCCCGCCCTCTGCCGGCCGGCTTCATGCTGATTGGCTGGTTACGGAACAGCTGGGAGGAGACTTGCCTCCGGGCCAATCAGCGGGCTCTGCCGCCTTTGGGAGGCCAATAAGTGCCTTTCCAGCGCCTCTGAAGATGGGCCAATCAGCGGCTAGGAGGCGGGACGAGGCTTGACAATGGCTGAGGAAATGATGAGCTTAGGGGCATCCGCCAGCTGGAATGTGAGGCTTTGTCCTCACTGGCAGGGTGTGAGATAAGGGAATAATGGGTTTCCTGGTCTGTGATGGGTTTTGAAGGGAAATATGAATGGCTTTTTCAACATCGGACCTCAGGGGGGATCAACGACGTCTTGATGATTTAATCAATCTTTTCTTTCCGAGTTTCTGTTGACCCCCTCTCCTCGCTGGTCTTGCTCCGAGGGCCAGGGTTGGGGATCAACAGTATTGTCCATGCTAGTGAAACAATCAGGAAGGGTTTTGGGGAGAACAAAGGGGCTTCTCCCCAAGGCAAGACAGTAATCCTCAGGTCACATTTTTATGGGGCAAGGGTCGGCAGGAAAGGCGGGAAACGGGAACACAGTATATTCTATACAACATTTCATCACGTATATTTCATAAGGCAATCCCATCCCCATCCCAGGCGAAATTTATTAAAACATCTGATCTTTATTATAGACGCAAACGGGGATTTCATGGTCCCTTGGCGAAGGTGCGTGGAAACGGAGGCTGCTTGCATTCCAAGGCAAGCCTTGTTGGGAGGTTTGTGTCCAAAGATGCGGCAAAACAGTCCGAAGCCTAAGGCAGGAAGTCAATAAGAGAAGGCAAGAAAAGTTCAAGGATGATCGCTGGGTGAAATGGTGATAGTGTCCATTGTCCGTCCTTTGGGAAACTATGTCTCTCTCGCCAGAGACCAGGACTCACATCTGGCCGCCCTCCTGGGGTCCCCCCCCCCCGGATGACCACAGTGGGTTCCCGGTTGCTGGGGCCAGGCAGGAGCGAGCAGCGCTGAGGAGAAACGGGCTGTCTTGGAAGAAACCGGCCAAATTGACAAACAGCTGATTTCTGTCAAATAAAATACTTTAAACAAAACCAATTTTTTCTCGGGTATAGGGGTCCAAAATGAGAAAAGGGAGATAGCAGTCAGTCTTAGGATTAGTAGCAGAAAAATACAAAATTTGAACGGCGGCGATCCGCCATTTTATGACTTTTCGCGGATGCGGGGGTCCCGCAGGCTCACGGCTCTCCGGAGCCTGGAAAAAGTTTTATTTCCAGTTTGAGTTAGTCTGAGGCATAGAAAGATACAAAAGTATCAAGCGGAAAGATAAAAAGTTGCAGTTTCAAGTACTTTTATTAGGGGAATGTTACATAGTATGGAGAAGGGGAAAGCAGAAGAAAGCCACAGGCATCCCTGGTTTTGAGCTGGCTGCTGGGGCGCATTTCATCTGTTGGTCCCAAACTTGGCTCCCAGGAACTGCGGAACTCTCCGCTGCGGCTCACACCAATGTGAAGGCGGGGCTCTCGGCCGCGCTCGGGCTCAAGGAGAGGCAGGGAAGAAATAAAACTCTTCCCCTCCTCCTCCTCCACTTCTTCTTCTTCTTCTTCTTCTTCTTCTTCTTCTTCTTCTTCTTCTTCTTCTTCAAGAGTCCTTGCTTCTGACCATGGAAGCATGTGCTGCTTACATCAGAAGTTCCCAGGCCAGTTATGGTCCGTTCCACAGCTTTTCTCACTAGCACGTTTCATGCCAAAGTTAGCTTCCCCTCCTCCATGATGCCATTGCTTTTAATTTTAGGTTAGTCTCTTCAGTCTTGCCAGGCCTCAAGAGACCCTCAGCCAGACCCCAATTATACAATTTCATTCCTTCATCCATCGCATCTTGGCCTGGCCCTGTGTCATCCCAAGGGGTCTGCGGAGATGCCCACCAGCATCACATCTGCATCACATCTGAAAAGAAAGGACGTAGATAAACCAATGGCAGCCATTGATAAGATCATTGTGTTTTGGGGGCTGCTCATCAGGTCCAATGATGCTGGGATCCAAAACACTGCGGTCATTTTGGTCGCTGGAGTGTATAACCCTTTTTTATTGTTTAGTAGCTTAGGGACCCGGTGCTGCCCGGGATATTTGAGAAAGGAATTGTGTATCAAGGTTGGTCTTTATCAGTTATTTATATGGCTCACAGTGGTCTCAGGAAGTTAGTGAAGGTACTACGAGTCCCATCATTTGTGATCCATCCTCCTCCAAAATGCACAAGGATGGAGAGTGGGTCATGGGGGCTCTGTGTGCCAAGTTTTGTCTTGATTGGACATTAGAAGAGTGTTGCAGCAGCCTTGGGAAGTGAGTCGAGGTACTTGAAGTCCCATCATCCATAGTCTGTCCTCCTCGAAAATGCACCAGGATGTAGAGTGGGTCATAAGGGCTCTGTGTGCCCAGGTTGGTCTTGATCAGTCATTGGCGAGAGTCTCAGTGGTCTCAGGAAGTGAGTGAAGTGACTTCACTCACCAAATTCTTCCTAACTGCATCAGGTTTTAGGGTGGGTCATGCGGGCTCTCAGTGTGAATTGTGGTCCTGATCCATCATTGTTGGCTGTATTGGTCTTAGGAAGGGAGTGCAGATATTGCAAGTCCCATCGTCCTTGATGCATCCTCCTCCAAACCACAGCAGGATGTAGAGTGTGTCATGGTCTCAGGAATTGAGCAAAGGTACTGCAGGTCCCATAATCCATGGTACATCCCCAGCCAAACCACACCAGGATGTAAAGTGGGTCATGAGAGGCCTATGTGCCAAGTTTGGTCTTGATAAGTCATTGGATGAGGTTCACAGCGGTCTCAGAAAATGAGTGATAGGACTGCAAGTCCCATCATCCATGGTCCATACTCCTCCAAAATACAGTAGGATGTAGAGTGGGTCATGGGGGCTCTGTGTACCAAGTTTGGTCTTTATTGGTAATTGGATTAATGTTGCTGTGGTCTCAGGAAGTGAGTAAAGGTACTGCAGATCCATGATCTATCCTCCTCCAAACAGCACCAGGATGTAGAGCGGGTCTTGCAGGCTCTGTGTGCCAAGTTTGGTCTGTATTGGTAATTTTCTGACACAGCCGAAGGCCTTTTTCTCTCCTCTCCTGTCACCTCAAAGGTCTTGGAACTTTCAGGTTGGCCAATCAGAGACCATATGCAAATAGTACCACAGTGGCAGCCAATCAGAAAGCTGGCACATGCCTGTCCCTGCTTCTCTCATTAACCCTGCTTTTCGCCACCAGAGGGTCCTATTGTGGCTGGCCAATCAGAGACCATATGCAAATAGCACCACAGTAGCAGCCAATCAGAAAGCTCCACATACAAACGATGAGTTTTATTATATACTAGTGTGAGGACCCTGCTCTGCCCGGATTATTTGAGAAAGGAATTGTGTATCATGGTTGGTCTTTATCAGTTATGTATATGGCTCGCAGTGGTCTCAGGCAGTTAGTGAAGGTGCTGCGAGTACCATCATCTGTGGTCCATCCTCCTCCAAACCTCACCAGAATGTTGAGTTGGCCATGGGGGCTCTCTGTGCCAAGTTTGGTCTTTATTAGTATTTGGATGAGTGTCACTGTGGTTTCAGGATGTGAGTGAGGGAACTGCAAGTCCCATCATCCATCGTCCATCCTCCTCCGAACAGCACCGGAGAGTGGCTAATGGGGTCTCTGTGTGTCAAGTTTGGTTTTGATCGGTTATTAGATGAGGGTTGCAGCAGTCTTGGGAAGTGAGTGGAGGTACTTCAAGCCCCATCATCCATCATCCATACTCCAAACAGCACCGGGATGTAGAGTGGCCCATGGGGGCTCTGTGTGCCAACTTTGGTCTTGATTGGTCATTAGATGAGGGTTGCAGCAGTCTTGGGAAGTGAGTGGAGGTACTTCAAGTCCCATCATCCATGGTCCATCGTGCTTGAAACCGCATCAGGATGTAAAATGGGTCATGGGGGTTCTGTGGGCCGACTTTGGTCTTGATCAGTCATTGGACGAGATTTGCAGAGGTCTCAGAATGTGAGTGAAGGTACTGGACGCCCCATCATCCATGGTCCATTCTCCTCCAAGCAGCACCAGGATGTAGAGTGGGTCATGAGGGATCTGCGTGCCAACTTTGGTCTTGATCGGTCATTAGATGAGGGTTGGAACAGTCTTGGGAAGTGAGTGGAGGTACTTCAAGTCCCATCATTCATGGTCCATCCTGCTGGAAACTGCACCAGGATGTAGAGTGGGTCATGCAGGATCTCAGTGTGAATTGTGGTCCTGATCCATCATTGTTGGCAGTTGTATTGGTCTTAGGAAGGGAGTGCAGGGGTTGCAAGTCCCATCGTCCATGGTGCATCCTCCTCCAAACCGCACCAGGATGTAGAGTGCATCATGGAGACTCAGTGTGACAAGTTTGGTCTTTTTTGGTAATTGGATGAGGGTTGCAGTGGTCTCAGGAATTGAGGAAAGGTACTACAAGTCCCATAATCCATGGTGCATCCCCAGTCAAACCACACCAGGATGTAAAGTGGGTCATGAGATGTCTATGTGTCAAGTTTGGTGTACATCAGTCATTGGATGAAGGTCACAGCAGTCTCAGAAAATGAGTGATGGTACTGCAAGTCCCATCATCCATGGTCCATCCTCCTCCAAACTGCAGTAGGATGTCGAGTGGGTCATGGGGGCTCTGTGTACTAAGTTTGGTCTGTATTGGTAATTTTCTGAGACACCCTCTGGCCTTTTCTCTCTTTGTCATCTCGGAATCTTGGAATTGAGGCTGGCCAATCAGAGACCATATGCAAATTTCCTTCTCTCATGTCGGGCTTCTGTCATTAACCCTCTTCGCCACCAGGGGGTCCCATTGAGACTGGCCAATCAGAGACCAAATAGCACCACAGTGGCAGCCAATCAGAACAAACTCCTCCACCCTCCTTCTTTTGTCCGTTGCACACATACAAACTTTGACTCCATATATATATATTATATATATATATATATATATATATATATATATATATATATATATATATATATATATATATTATTTATTTATTTCTGGTACTTTTACCCCGCCCTTCTCGACCCCCTCGGGAGGACTCAGGGCGGCTTCCAGCTGGCACAGATTTGATGCCTACAATTAAACACAGTAAAATACACAGCAACAGTCATTATAAATAATTAAAACATTAGGTTAAAACAATAAAATCTACTAGAAAAGAAGCCAGCCTGGTGGCCATCGTTTCACCGAGATCTGTCATCAGTGAGTCCATTCCGCTTATCATAATCCATTCCAAAGCTCTCGTCGTCCTTGTCCTTGTCAGTCTGCCAGATTACCCAAAGGCCTGCTCCCATATCCATGTTTTTAATTTCCTTCTCAAAGAGAGGAGGGATGGCAATGACCTAATTTCCCTGGGGAGTGAGTTCCACAGGCGGGGGGCCACCACCGAGAAGGCCCTGTCCCTCATCCCCCATCCCATTTGTGACAGGGGCAGGGCTGAGAGCAGGGCCTCTCCAGAAGATCTTAAATTCCTAGGCAGGACGTAGAAGGAGATACGTTCGGACAGGTACGCTGGGCCAGAGCCGTATAGGGTCTTATAGGTCTCTTGTCCATGTGGCCGTGCCTTCAGGATGATCCTATCACAAGGTCTTCCCGGCAGATCTTTTTCGGGGAGGAAAGAGTTGCCTTTGCCTTCCTCTGAGGCTGAGAGAGTGTAGTGTCATGCTTTATTTAATTTTTTTTCCTCCAGAAAATTGCCAAAACTGCCGGTTGCCAAGCCTTCAGTTCTCCCGAGATGCTCCGTTGCCTCAAGGCCAAGACGGCGGAAGAAATCTTAGAGACGACTCTCAAGATGGTAAACGGGCTGCCTTCTGGGGGCTCCTTGGGGAAGAGTGGCCAGGAAGGCGGGGGGGGGGGGGGGGTAGCAATGGGTCGAATGCAGGCGAAACATCAGGAGAAAATGCTGCTGGAACACCTTGACCATACAGCCCAGAAACCACACAACCCCCTAGGGAAACTGGCTAGGAAAGCTTTCGGTCGAAGGGCTGCCAAGCAAGTATCCCAGCCTATCAGTTTAGGGACTGTGTGTGTGTTCAATGTCCTAATCTGCTTGAACTTGCCTAATAGGGAAGGAGGGAGCGGCACAAAGGCTGCTAAACCCGAGCAGGACACGGACACGGCTTGTCTTTGGGAAGGCTGGCTTTGTCTTGAGAGCCCCCCCCCCCTCCCTTGGTCCCCTCCTTGACAAATAAGACAAAAGGCAGGGCTGGAAACAGGCCCGGTCAGGCTCCCTCCTCTGGCCAGAAGCTATGCGGCCACACCTCAGTGCTGTGGGACACGTTGAAAGCAGCATGTCCACAGTGGGCCGACCGGGGGGGGGGGGCATTGGGATCCATCTTCTCTAGCCCAGCAAGACATTCCATCGACAAGATCTTCGATTCCAAGAGCAAGTCGATTCTTGTCCTTTGGTGTCCGCAGTAATCTCCTGCCTTCTTCTCGTGTCCCATCTTTTCCTTGTCTTTTCCTCCTTTTATGAGTTTACTTATACACGCTCTATTTCCCTCCTAGTTTAATAGTATCCGGCCATTTAAATACCCTAGAGTTAATTTATTTTGTTAATAGGTTAGTAATACATGTGTAAATACTTGCTATTTTAGTCCGCGCTGGGCATGCATATTCAGCAGCAGAGTAGCATAGCGCAAGGGCAGATGTCTTCACTGTGTCTGGTTGTGATCCCCAGGTTGTGCCAGTCCACATCACTGAAGTTATAGGCATTTCTATTCTGACTTTGAAACGTTAACCCATCAATCCTTTGAGAATACAGAATATATTAATATATCATTAGTATTATTTTTAGTTCTCAAATCCTGTTCCGATCGCCTTCTTCTCAAACCCCACCACGTTTCTGTTGTAAGCGGAATGGCGCCCTCTGCTGGCTCCTTCCCAGCACAGACCTCAATCCCTCTGTGTGTGTGTGTGTGTGTGTGTGTGTGTCCCTTTTCTGTGATTTCAGGGCTTCACCCACCTGCAACTGGAGGACAATGCTCAGGTGAGTGGCGCTTGGCCTTTGCAGGAGGGGCCGCCTGCTCATTAGAGGGAAATGGTACGGAATGCTTTGGGTGCCCCCGCCTCATAAGCTCTGTTTGGGGGGGGGGCTTTCCCTCAGGGGTCCGGCACCAACGGCCGCTTGCCCCCTTTTTCCTCTTCTTCTTCTTCTTCTTCTTCTTCTTCTTCTGCTTCTTCTTCTTCTTCTTCTCCTTATCCCCAGCAACCCTTTCTTTCTGCCCTCTTTTCTTCCAGAAGACACTCTTCATGCCTGCCGTGGTGGACGGTGCGTTTATGCCGAAGCGCCTGCTGCAGGAGGAGGGGGCCGGCAGCGGTGTGCCCGTCATCATCGGCGTCAACAACCATGAAGCAGGGTGGCTTCTCCCCAACGTAAGCCCTCCCCCAATGCCGCCCCTCCTTTCCCCTTCATTGCCCCCTGTTGACCCCAGGACTGCCCCTGACCCCTGACCCTCTCACCTCCAGATGCTTGAGTTCCCAGAGTTAGACAAGGGCTTCGACAGGAAGACGGCCGAGCTCCTCCTGTGCGCCACTGCAAGGTCCCTCATGGTAAGAGCTCTCTCCCCCCCCCCCCCCATCCCACCTTCTCTCTTGTCATTGTGGCCCACCAGCATCCCCAGACGTTGCCCTTCTGTGCATTGGTTCCTTTGACTGGATGTAGAACATCTCAAAAAACCAGAAGGGTCGCCAATGAAGTGTCGCTTTGAGAATGTAGTGCGACGTTTGGCTTGATCGGGCAGATTCCTTGGGTCAACATCTACAAGGCAAATAGGATGACATGTAATAATAATAACAACAACAACAACAACAACAACAACTTTGTATTGTTGAAGGCTTTCATGGCCGGAATCACTGGGTTATTGTAGGTTTTTCCGGGCTACATGGCCATGTTCTAGAGGCATTCTCTCCTGACGTTTCGCCTGCATCTATGGCAAGCATCCCCAGAGGTTGTGAGGTCAGACCTATAACAACCCAATAATAACTTTATTTTTGTACCCGCCTCCATCTCCCCGAAGGGACTCGGGGCGGCTTACATATGGCACAGTGTGCTTAAAACAACGTGTAAATATAAACACACCATACAATACAAAATAAAACCAAAGACAAATAAAAGAAAGCTTAAGCTCTCAGCAGCGCCCCATAACCCATGTACAAATCTCTGTTGCTCAGTCACACAGAGCCGTGCCAGTTGCTGTGACATCCTTGGTGTCCTTGGGCTGTGGCGGTGTGTGCGGCTCTCTCCTTAAGACTCTCTCCTTTGCGGCTGTGTCGGCGCTGCCTGGTGCAATGCCGAAGACTGCCTTTCCCTGTGGAGACTTTGCCTTTCCTGTGCATTCTCTATCTAAGGATGGCGGCTTAGGACCAGCTGGGCTTCATTCGCTCTATTCCCCATCCAGTATCCTTGGCATACATTTGAATCCATCAAGTTTCTGAAGCAGCGGAAAACAGGCTCACTCCATTTTCTATATGGGGGACCCCAAACAAGCAGAGAAACGAACCAGAAAATCCAAGCCCCGGACCCATATCTTCCCTTTGTCCTCTTATTTATTTATCGTGTCAGTGGCAACCAGACAATTGCATTACATTTTAAACAAATTTTTAACACAGAGACAAAACAGAGTTTGCAAGATTGGTAGTCGGTTAAATGTCCTTTGACCAGTCTCTGGCCCCTTGGAGTGCCTCTGGTGTTGCTGCAAGAGGGTCCTCCACTGTGCATCATGTGGCAGGGCTCAGGTTGCATTGCAGCAGGTAGTCAGTGGTTTGCTCTTCTCCGCACTCGCATGTCGTGGATTCCACTTTGTGGCCCCATTTCTTAAGGTTGGCTCTGCATCTCGTGGTGCCCGAGCACAGTCTGTTCAGCGCCTTCCAAGTCACCCAGTTTTCTGTGTGCCCAGGGGGGAGCCTCTCATCTGGTATCAGCCACTGATTGAGGTTCTGGGTTTGAGCCTGCCACTTTTGGACTCTCGCTTGCTGAGGTGTTCCAGCAAGTGTCTCTGTAGGTCTTAGAAAACTATTTCTTGATTTAAGTCATTGATCTGCTGGCTGACACCCAAACAAGGGATGAGCCAGAGATATCACTGCCTCGGCCCTTTCACTATTGGCTGCTACTTCCCGGCAGATGTCAGGTGGTGCAGTACCGGCTAAGCAGTGTAATATCTCCAGTGGTGTGGAGCGCAGACACCCTGTGATAATGCGGCATGTCTCATTAAGAGCCACATCCACTGTTTGAGCGTGGTGAGATGTGTTCCACACTGGGCATGCATACTCAGCAGCAGAGTGGCATAGCATAAGGGCAGATGTCTTCACTGTGTCTGGTTGTGATCCCCAGGTTGTGCCAGTCAGCTTTCGTATGATATTGTTTCTAGCACCCACCTTTTGCTTGATATTCAGGCAGTGCTTCTTGTAGGTCAAAGCACAGTCCAGAGTGACTCCTTCCAGGTATGTGGGTGCACTGCAATGCTCCCGTGGGATTCCTTCCCAGGTGATCCTCAGAGCTCGGGATGCTTGCCTGTTCTTGTGATGAAAAGCACATGTCTGTGTTTCAGAAGGATTAGGGAACAGCTGGTTTTCCCTGTAATAGGCAATGAGAGCGCCTAGAGCTTTGGAGAGCTTCTGTTCAGCCATCTCAAAGCTCCCCGCTTGAGCGGTGATGGCACAATCATCAGCATAGATGAAGCTCTCTGTCCCTTCTGGCAGTGGCTGGTCATTTGTGTAAATGTTGAACATGAATGAAGCAAGCATGCTCCCGTTCTTCTGTTTGCTTGGTCCTCTATGAGAGTGGGACAACTAGGGCAGCAACAGGGAAATGCATCTGCACAGCTGAGCACAGCCTTCCTTCCTTCCTTTCTTCCCTCCTCCCAAAAAACTCAGACCCCAAGTTTGTATTACCAAACAATATCACTAATATGAAGGAACCCTTTATTCTGGTGCCAAGCTTTGACCCGGATGCCAATAGTGATGCCAAGATGCATTCATCTGGCGGCAGAGACACCGATCCCAAGAGGCAGGGAAGGAAATCCTGGGACATTTGCCAGAAAGGGATCGCGAGAACTGATGGCGGAGGAGGGCAGGGTCCCCTTGACCAGAGGGTCTCCCGCTGGCGCCCTTTTCATACTGGTTTGGCCCCGGGCTTCTCTTGGCAAGACTTGTCCCGAGCAGGATTGCCTTGCCTTCCTCTGAAGCTGAGAGAGAGTGACTTGCCCAAGGCTGAGCAATGGGTTTCCAGGGCGGAGCAGCAGGGATTCGGACTCCAGTCTCCAAAGGCTGATGCTCACACCAGAAGCCCCATGGATGGCCTTGTTTGTGCTTATGAGACACCTATAAAACAGGGTATGCTTCCTTGATTGATTATAATCTGTGATTACAGATAATCGAGCATGAACACTGTCACATCATCATCAACGAATACCTGAAGGACTTCCAGGACCCCTTTCAGCTCCGGGACCGGGTCCTGGAAGCCCTTGGGGACGTGGTCTTAGTGGCGCCTGCTGTCCTCGCCGCCCGGCACCATCGGGGTGAGTGGCGTCTCTGGCAGAAAAGGCCTCGAGCCTCCAACCCCCCCCCCCCCCCCCACACACACACACACGTCAATCCTGTGGCCGCGTTGATTCAACCAGGGCAGAGTTGAATCAGCCAACACAATTTGAGCCACGGCCAGGTTTGCTTAAGCGGAGAACCAAAACCTCGAGTCTTTCAAAGGTCCGGCTCACAAAAGAGAAATGCAGCACACAGCCGGGGTGATCCAAAGCAAGGTCAGAAAGTCCATTCATTAACGCTGAGAGCTTTACTAAGCCAGTTCAGGAGCAAGAAGAGCCAAGAGTTGCCAGGTTTGCATTCCAAAAGCCAGGTGCCAAGGGTTGGCCTGAATCATGTCCCAGAGTTAAAGGGCACCAACTGCAGTCAAGCCAGAAAGCCAAGGGCCCAAGTCAAGTCAAAGTCCAAGGTTCAGGGTCCAGGTTCCAAGGCACAATGAGGTGTATGAAAAAGTCACCGAGGCAGCAGAGTCCAAAGCAGGAGGCAGGAACAACGTTAAGTTCACAGAGGTAAGCCAGCGGTAACACAAATACTGAAGAGCTCGCTCTCCTAGAGCCCTTGTTTATCTGCTGCTGCTCATGCCATCATGCCTGTGCCGATCCTCACTGGAACCTGCAATGCTTAAGGGAGCGGCAGCTTGACTCCCCCCCCCCCCCCCCCGTTGCACATTTGTTATAATATGCGCTCATTGCATGATGCAATAATAATTCCCGTTGCAACAGTTATGTAATAATACATAGTATCCATTACTGCATGACATAATAATTTCAAGTGCACCATGTTGCATGATATAATAATAATAATAATAATAATAATAATAATAATAATATGCACCTAACATTGTGACCCAATGCAATTACAGTGCCTATGGACAACGCTGGCTCTTTGGCTTACCAATGGAGATGAGCACCACACCCCAGAGTCAGACATGACTGGACTTAATGTCAGGGGACAACTTTTACCTTCATATTGTGACCCAATACAATTACAGTGCAATAAAGATAAATATCAGGATAGAGTTAAATGTGCACTATACAACTGCTGTAATATATCTTGGCCAAAGTGAGATAAATATGGCTCCATTCTTTATATATCGATATAAAAACAAATATATAAATAATAGAGTCATATAAATAATATACATATTTGTATAGCTTGACCACTTCTAAGCAACCGCATCAGATGTAACGCCCCTCCCCCCAAGCCAGAAGGGGGTCAAGCTGATCATCGTTTCTCAAGGAAAGCATAATGGCTGGACATGGAACATCCTTTGGGGGGGGGGGCTGCGGACAGAGGCGACGGCGGCTGGGCTGTGCATGCCCTCCGCTCTCTTGGCCCAGTAGCATGGGTCAGGTAGCTTCATCTGGGGCCACACCCAGAGGAGGGAAGGGTGACCCCACCGCCTTTGTCTTTCCAGACGCCGGCCACCCGACCTACGTCTATGAGTTCCAGCACAGCCCCAGTTGGCAGGCGGGCCTGAGGCCGGACTTTGTTCAGGCCGACCACGGCGATGAGCTTTTCTTTGTCTTTGGGAAGCCCTTCTTAGCAGGTGAGTGCTTACTTTCCCCCCAAAAGCATAATGTTTTGACCTGTTTGAAAGCAGTTGGCAGGTCTCTGGTAGGTGAGCCAACCATGTGCTGGGCCAATGGGGAATGTCCCCTCATAACCCCCTGGTGGGACTGGATTTTTCTCCTATCCTGCAGCTTAAAAGCATCTGCTCATAAGCATGCCTGCTCTTTCTGTCCCTCAGTTAACTCACAGTGTGACACATCCATTTGTCACAGCAGGAAAGAGAAATTAGACCTTGTGGTCTCGTGATTTCTAGCAGACTTGTCTGTCAGTATTCCACACCTCCGGCCATGACCTGCCTTGAGCTCTCTAGCCTGGCACATCTGGGCACGCCACTCTTCGATTACCTGGTGCTTCCGGGAATACGTGTCTCGAGGGTGATTTCTCCTAATACACGTAAGCCTACCATTTCATCAACAGGGAGGCCTGGAATCACCTGGTCGGCCCCAAGGCTCTCTTTGCAGGCAGTCAAGGAAGGTTCTGAAACCCTTGGGACATTGTCATAACTTTGCCAAAGGCTGCAACTCTTGACTGACCTTGTCGTTGCATGTCTCTCCCGTAGATGAAGGCACTGACGAAGAGAGAAACCTGAGCAAAACAATGATGAAATACTGGGCCAATTTTGCTCGCAATGGGTGAGTCCATAGGCTTGCTGTTGATTTGTCTGTATTTGGTCTTCTGCCACAGCCATCAAAAGCTTATTTCATTCCTCGGGAGGAAACCTGAGGTGGGTTCCTCTGGTGAGGGAGGGAGGAAGGAAGGAGGGAGGGAGGGAGGGAGGGAGGGAGGGGTGGGTGGGTGGGTGGGTTGGTGGATGGATGGATGGATGGATGGGACAAGGGCCGGGTGCTGCCAGGAAAGCAGCTGGATTTTGATGGATGAAACCAAGGCCAACTGACGGAGCCTCTGCCTCCCTTCTGCTCCGCAGGGATCCCAATGGGGTCGGTCTAGCGGCCTGGCCCTCCTACGGCCAGGAGGAGCAGTACCTGGACATAGGCTTGAAGCAAAAGGTGGCCAAGAAGCTGAGAGAGAGGCGGGTTCACTTCTGGACCCAGACCTTGCCTGAAAAAGTCGCAGATGGGAGAGAGGGGCACCAGGAGGCCTGGCTGTGCCTGGAGCAATCTCCTGTTGAGAGATGATTAGATGTCCCTGATTGCTTCCTCTCTGCTGTTTTGCTGTTATAATTTTAGAGTTTTTTTTAATACTGGTAGCCAGACTTTGTTCATTTTTATGGTTTCCTCCTTTCTGTTGAAATTGTCCACATGCTTATGGATTTCAATGGCTTCTCTGTTTAGCCTGACATGGTGGTTGTGAGAGTGGTCCAGCATTTCTGTGTTCTCAAATAATATGCTGTGTCCAGGTTGGTTCATTGGGTGCTCTGCTATGGCTGATTTCTCTGGTTGAAGTAGTCTGTTCCTTGATTTATGTTTGGGCAACGCTGCTGCTTTTGGGGGTCCCTCTGTAGACTTCTTGTCCACAGCTGCATGGGACACAATGGTAGACTCCTGCAGGGGTGATGTTAGAGACTGGGAATTTAGGGTGATGGGCTCATAGGGCAGGGAGGAGACGAGAGTCCGATGAGGTTTTTCAACAAGGCTTTTATTTCAAGTTGATCAACATTCGGGTCAAAGAACAAAGAGCTGTCCATACTTAACAAGTTTTTATATCAAACTGGTAAAATCAACACGCAAGCAACTTCTGATTGGTTCTTCTGTTTCTAATGTCAAAGCCTATTAATGATACTGTTGAAATGTCTGACCCTGAGCTGTGGCTTATCTATCTGTTTGCATTCAAATTTGAAATTATGGCAAACGTCTGTATCCAACATCTGTGCTTTTGCTCTGGCATTGAATCGTTGTTCAGCTTTGGTTCATTCCCACCTGAACCCATGATGACAATTGTGAAAAATAGAACTGATGTAACCATCTGAAACAAAGCTCAGAGGTGGCACGGTAGGTTTCACCTAGAAAGGTGCTTATGTATTATGTGTGTGACGCTAAATAGATATTGCATGCACCTTTAAGTGACATAGGCATGGCTTTCAGCAAGTTTGCTTACTCATGGCTGAAAGAATTTTAAGAAGTAAGGGAATGAGGGAGTGCATCTGCTTGTCTGACTGAACAAGGAACACAGAGAATAGTCATTCTTTCTCTCTCTTGCAGCTGCTGCAGCAGCAGTCCTTGGCAAGCAGGATTTTCTCTATAGACAGGGATTCTGGGACTTGTAATTGCTGGGATATTATTTTTCTAAATAATGTCTCCCTCAGTGAGAGGATCCCTCTTGTCCTTTGCTGAACGGAGCATTTGTTGGATTTTCTTGGTGGGTCTGGATGTTGTGTTTCCTCCTCAGCTTCCCTCTGTGGTCAGTGGTTCCCTTGATGTCTGGCAAGAACCCTTTTCCTCTGGGTGGATCTTTGTCTTGACTCTCGTGGCTTGTTCTCGGTCTCGGCTTATTTCATTCCTTGGGAGGAAACCTGTGGTGGGTTCCTCTGGTGAGGAAGGAAAGAAGGAAGGGAGGGAGGGAGGGAGTTAGGGAGGGAGGGGTGGATGGATGGATGGATGGATGGGTCAAGGGCCGGGTGCTGCCAGGAAAGCGTCTGCAAAGGTGGCTTTGGGTGGATTTTGATGGATGAAACCAAGGCCAACTGACGGAGCCTCTGCCTCCCTTCTGCTCCGCAGGGATCCCAATGGGGCCGGTCTAGTGACCTGGCCCTCCTACGACCAGGAGGAGCAGTACCTGGACATAGGCTTGAAGCAAAAGGTGGCCAAGAAGCTGAAAGAGAGGCGGGTCCGCTTCTGGACCCAGACCTTGCCTGAAAAAGTCGCAGAAGGGAGGGAGGGGCACCGGGAGCTCTGAGCCCTTCCCATTCCTCCTTCCCCCCTTGGGGTCCCCTGCCCCCCCCCCCCCCCAAGAGGCCTCTCTGGGTCTGTTTCCATCGATCGCAGCCAGATTCCAGAAGGAACAGATGCCGGGAGAGGAAGGCAAGGAGAAGGGGGTGCAACACTGGACTTGGTGCCTTTGAATGACTTCTTTGCTTTTCTGGCGAAATCCCACCCCCTCTTTTTTTGGAACTCATTTCTGTTCAATCCGCTTCTTTCCAAAGCTGGAAGGACGTCTTTGATGCTTCCGGTTTCTGTGTGTGACGGGATCAGGCCAAGCAATGCTTCATCTTTCGAAAGCTTTTCATAAGTAATAAATAAAAAGATATCCTATTATTATTATGGAATAAGACTCCCCTTTGGACACACAGCTTCCAGGCTGAAGGATTCGGCCTCCAGGCTCCTCGGGTTCCCCCTTCTCCCCCCTTCCCTTTTAGCCGCGTCTGCTTCAAACAGCCCTTTTTCAGTGCAGCTGCCCCCCTCCCCAAAAAATCAGGTAATTGCTACAGGTAGGAGGGCATTATAGTGTGGGCTGAACTAAAGTCATGAGGGCACTAGGATGATTTATTTTCAGTCCACTATGTTTTCGGTCCCTTCTACACGGCTATATAAAATCCAGATGATCTGCTTTGAACTTGATTATGTGGCAGTGTTGATTTATATAATCCAGTTCAAAGCAGACTATCTGGTTTGATAATCTGGATTATATGGCAGTGTAGAAGGTGACATCGAGGGCCCCCACCCCCAAATTGGTCTGACACTGCAGCAGAGAGTTCCACAGTTCCTGGAAGCCACAATTGGGACAAAATGATGAAATGTGCCCTAACAGACAGCTCGAATTAGGATTGCACTCAGCCTCTATGCCTTCCTATTACTTTTCCCCAAGCCCTAACTTTGTATCAATTCCCTAATAAACAGCACTTGAAATTTGCAACTTTTAACTTTTCTGCTTGCTACTTTGTGTCTTTCCCTTGCCTGAACTATCAAGAACATGAAATAAACCTTTTTCTAGGCTCCGGGGAACCGTGAGCCTGCCTGGGATGCCTTCCTGGTGTCCCAGGGACGCCGGATCTGTGTCAATTGAAACCGCGGATACGGGAATCCCCCCTTTCGGATTCCCGTATCCGCGAAAATCATAAAATGGTGGTTCGGCTCCATTTTAATGCCATATTTTTCTGTATTAAATTCTAAACTGCTATCTTGCTTTTCTCATTTTGGATCCCTATGCTCGGGAAATAGCCCCTCTATTTTTGAGAATATAATTTGACAGAAAACAGCTGATTGCCAAAATCGGCGGTTCCATGCAAACAACTCGACTGCTTCTCACTGGCGCTCGCCCCTGCCTAGCTCCGGACCCAGGGACTTGATGCGGCTCCCCCCCCCCCCCATGGGACCTCGGAGAGGAGCCCGGCCAGGGAGCCCCGGCCCTTGGGAAGGAATTGCAGTTTCCCAAGGACCAAGCCGTGGATTCATGGCAGCTCGGCCAGAGCCCCCTCTGTAACCTTTGCCAGATCAGAAACTTTTCCGTTGCCTGCCTTGGACTTCAGGAAGCATCTATTTCTCATGAACTTTCTCCAGAAACATTGAACTCAAAGTCTTCAAATAAAAAATCAATTCTTTTATTAAATATACTTGGGACATGGGATGGGGACGGAATCTTTTGTACTATGTAATGCTTATGATTTAATTGTATATGTTTATCTTTCTGTGAAATATTATTTGCCCTTCTGTTTCACCCCTCGCCCCTTGCCCAAGAAATGCGACCAGGAAGTATTCAGTGCCTGAGGGAGGGCTATTGTCCCACTCGAAACCAACCTTATCACAAAACATTTGCATGGACAATAGCAACTGGAAATTCTTTGTTTATTTTCTGAGTTGGTCTGATAAACAGGGAATTTCTCTAGGCATCTTGATTTAATCACAAAGGGGTGAGATGGACCCCAGGGGTCTCCTCGCCCGGCTCTGTTTATTTTTTTTCTAAAGAACCCATCAAGAGACACACCTTATCAGATCTGGGACAGGAAAACCTTTCTTAAATTAATCAAGTTTTTCCGGCCAAACAATGCCTCAATGCCCCAGCTGGCCGGTAACGTCATAATCCCACTGCCTTCCATTGTCCGCGCTCATCCCGCCTCCTCTTCCCTGATTCGTCAATCCTTGGAAGCGAGAGGAGCGCCCTGATTGGCTCCCCAGAGGCGGGGAAGCCTGCTGATTAGCCCAGAACGAGGCGGGCTGCCAAGCCTCCTCCCAGCTGTTCGAGCAGTCAACCAATTACCGACGAGCTGGGCGGGGAAGGGCGGGCGGGAAATTTGAAATCTCTGTCTGTATTTTGTCTATAAAATACTTGCAAAACTCTGTACCGGCATGCTTGTGGTGGAAATATTCCCACAATTGCATCCGATCTCAGCTGAATCGCTAATAAAGAGCCTCGGTTGCCACCTTCTTCCACTTTGGTGAGACTTTATTATTTTTAATATTTTTCGTCGTTGGAATTCGTTTCTCTGTTCTCGCCAAAGTTCAGGGACCCTCTTTGGTGCGGTCCTAGGGGTCTCCTTTACTGGGGGGACCCTAACATCCGTTACTCCATATTTTCAAATGCCCGCTCAAAAACCCATGTTTTGAGATGCTTTTGGAATGATAGGAGCAAAGAAGCCGACCTAATGTCCCTAGGAAGGGCATTCCATAGCCGAGGGGCCACCACTGAGAAGGCCCTGTCTCCCGTTCCCGCCAACCGTGCTTGTGATGATGGCGGGACCGAGAGCAGGGCCTCTCCAGATGATCTTAAAGTCCTCACAGCTTCATAAGGGGAAATTCGTTCAGACAGGTAAGTTGGGCCAGAACAGTTTAGGGCTTTATAGGCTAAAGCCAGCATTTTGAATTGTGCCCGGTAGCAAGCTGGCAGCCAGTGGAGCTGGCATAACAAGGGAGTTGTATGCTCCCTGAGACCTGCTCCAGTTAGCAATCTGGCTGCTGTCCGTTGGACCAGTTGAAGCTTCAGGGCAGTCTTCATGAATCCCATGTCTATGTAGACTTGATATCTCAGAAAAGCTCTTTCCACACATCAAGCATTTATAGAGTTTCTCTTCAGTGTGAGTCCTTTGATGAGAATGTAAATTTGAACGATGAGAGAAGCTCTTTCCACACTCCAGGCAGGTATAGGGTTTCTCTCCAGTGTGAGTCCTCTGATGTCTATGTAGATCTCCACTCTGAGCAAAGCTCTGCCCACACTCCAGGCAGGTATAAGGTTTCTCCCCAGTGTGAGTCCTTCGATGTGAACGTAAGCTTGAACTATGAGTGAAGCTCTGCCCACACTCCAGGCATGTATAGGATTTCTCCCCAGTGTGAGTCCTTTGATGTGAGTGCAAACTTGAACAATGAGTGAAGCTCTGTCCACACTCCAGGCAAGTATAGGGTTTCTCCCCAGTGTGAGTCCTTTGATGTGAGCGCAGACTTGAACTAAGAGCGAAGCTTTTCCCACACTCCAGGCATTTATAAGGCTTCTCCCCAGTGTGGATCCTTTGATGTGAGCGTAGACTTCCACTCTCAGTGAAGCTCTTCCCACACTCAAGGCATGTATAGGGTTTCTCCCCAGTGTGAGTCCTTTGATGTGCACGTAGACTTCCACTCTCAGTGAAGCTTTTTCCACACTGCAGGCATGTATAGGGTTTCTCCCCAGTGTGAGTCCTTTCATGTGAACGCAGACCTGAACTATGAGTGAAGCTCTTCCCACACTCCAGGCATGTATAAGGTTTCTCCCCAGTATGAGTCCTTAGATGTCGAAGTAGATTTCCATTCTCAGTGAAGCTCTGTCCACACTTCAGGCATGTATAAGGTTTCTCCCCAGTGTGAGTCCTTTGATGTTTGTGTAGATCTGCACTCTGGGTGAAGCTCTTTCCACACTCAAGGCATGTATAGGGTTTCTCCCCAGTGTGAGTCCTTTGGTGTGAACGTAGACTTCTACTCTCAGTGAAGCTCTGTCCACACTCCTGGCAGGTATAGGGTTTCTCACCCGTGTGAGTCCTTTGATGTGAATGCAGATGTGCACTCTGGGTGAAGCTCTTTCCACACCCCAGGCATGCATAGGGTTTCTCCCCAGTGTGAATCCTTTCATGTGAACGCAGGCTTCCACTCTGAGAGAAGCTCTGTCCGCACTCCAGGCATGGATAAGGTTTCTCCCCAGTGTGAGTCCTTTGATGTTTATGTAGATCTGCACTTTGAGTGAAGCTCCTTCCACACTCCAGGCATGGATAAGGTTTCTCCCCAGTGTGAGTCCTTTGATGTTTATGTAGATCTGCACTCTGAGAGAAGCTCTGTCCGCACTCCAGGCATGGATAAGGTTTCTCCCCAGCGTGAGTTCTTTGATGTCGCTGCAGATGTTCCCTTTGAGTGAAACGCTTTCCACATTCCAGGCATTTAGATGCTTTCTCCTCCATGTCAACAGAGATACCGGGGTTTAATTGTAATACAGATACTCAAATCTTCTTTTTTCCTTTGTTATCTGTAAGTGAGGTCAAGAATTCAGCCACACCGTCATCTGGAGATGATTTCTTCTTTTTATACTACTGATTTCATGACTGCATCCAAGAGGTGGCTCCACGGAATCCTCCTTTCCCTGGTCAAGAAAGAAGCAAAACATCAAGAATGAAAGCAGGAACCTTCTTTACCTCCTCGGTTTCCCCCCTTTTCTTTCATATGCCAAGAAATACAGACATCAGGGACTCACGCACATATAGATACCGGCAAAGGCAATCACTGACTTCTAAAAAAGGAAATGAATCCAGAAAGAAAGGAGAAAAGAAGGGCGGGAGGGAGGAAGAAAAGAATGAATGAATGAATGACAGAAGGAAGAAAGAAAGGAAAACACCTTTCTTCCAATATCAAAGCATCACATTGATTTCATTGGGTCAAACAGAAATGTGGCCACAGGAACGGAAGGCAGGAAGTCCGAAAGGAATAGTTCTTCCCAATATTAAAGGGTATCGTTCACTGGATAATGGGGATAATGGGTTTCCCTGAATTACCAGGATGTGCTAAGTCACGAGGGACACAGGATTGCCTCCCATCCCACAGTTGGTCCCAGATCTGATTCCTGAGCATCCCAAATTGTTTGTGAATATTTTAATGAATATATTTTGTGAATATTTTATGAATATTTATGCTAATATTTTAGTGACTATTGCAATGAATATATTTTGCGAATATTTCTGCAAACATTTTAATGAATATTTTTCAAATATTTCAGTGAACATATTTTTTTTAAAAAAATTAAAATTATTTATGACCCATGTAATGCTGTGTTGTATTGTTTATGTTTGAGGCTGTGATTGAGTAGTACTCTCTACTGCCCTTGTGCTACTGGGTTGTGCAAGGATTGTTTTGACTTTCGCTTCCTTTGTTCTGCCTACTGTGTTCTTCTACGTCTTGTCGCTTACTGGAATGGATGTGTTTTGAATTGCTCTAAGTAAACTGAACCTGTTTGTAACCACACATCTTCCAGAGTCCATGATTTATTCTACTAAATCTGGGGAAACTTCTGTCTAAACCTAACAAATATATCACAAGAAGGGCTTCTCTGGCTGACACAGTATACTCCATGTGGTTCAAGCTTGCCAGGTTGGAGAAAAAAGCAAGCTTTAAGATAGATCATGTTATGTCGGCTGAAAGGGTTTGAGAAGGTCAATTAAAAAAGGGAGAGTGAAAGGAGCTGCCAGAAAAATATTCACAGAAATATTCATAAAAATATTCATAGAAAGTCATAAAAATATTCACAAGAAATAATTAATATATTCACAAAATAGTAAAATGTTCACAAAATATTCACTAAAATAATCAGAAAAATATTCACATAAATAAATATTCATTAAAATATCTAGATAAATATTTGCAGAAATATTCACAAAAACCATTAAAATATTCACATTGGCGGAGACGAGAATATTCCCAATATTCTTGTCCCTGCCAATTCCTCCTCCTGTGACAGTGGCAGGACGGAGAGCAGGGCCTCCCAGGAGGATCTTAATTTCCACAATGGTTCGTAGGGGGAGATGTGTTCGGACAGGTAAACTGGGCTGGGGCCATTTAGGGCTTTATAAGCCAAAGCCAGCACTTTGAATTGTGCCTGGTAGCAAACTGGCAGCCAGCGGATTGGGCGTAACATGGGAATTGTGTGCTCCCTGTATGCCGCCCCAGTTATTAACCTGGCTGCCTCTCGTTGGACTATTTGAAGCTTCCAAGCAGTCTTCAGAGGCAACCCCACATAGAGTGGGTTGCAGTAGTCTATCCTGGATGTAACGAGAGCATGGGCCACCGTGGCCAAGTCTGACTTCCCAAGGTACGGGCGCAGCTGGCGCACAAGTTTTAATTGGGCAAAAGCCCCCTGGCCACCACCAAGACCTGGGGTTCCAGGCTCAGCGATGAGTCCAGGGTCACCCCCAAGCTGTGATTCCCCCTCCCCACTTCTCATATCCTACACAAGGGTTGTTTCCACAGGAGGACATTGGTGGGGAGGCAGAATAACAGGAAAACAGGAGGAAGTGGTTGTCCTCCTTCGCCCCACAAAGTGGCCCATCCTCCTCCCCCCCCCTCTCTCTCTCTAGCGCCCCCTGGTGGCCTCTGCCCGGATAATCAAATATTCACACAAACAGCATTAATAAGAGCATTAAGAAGACAGAGGTCCTCCAGGTCAGTCGCTCGGCTGAACGAGGTATAGGATGGCAACTCGTGTTTGACGGGGCTACACTCCCCTTGAAGATACAGGTCCGCAGTCTGGGGGTCCTCCTGGACTCAGCGCTGATGCTTGATGTTCAGGTGTCAGCCGTGGCCGGGAGTTAAAACTTGTGTGTCAGCTGCGACCGTACCTTGAGAAGTCTGACTTGACCATGGTGGTCCACGCCTTAGTTACCTCTACATAGGGCTGCCCTTGAAGATGGTTCGGAAACTACAGCTAGTGCAAAGGTCAGCTGCCAGATTGCTAACTGAAGCAAGTTACAGGGAGCGGTCAACCCTAAGCCGCCCTGAGTCCCCCCTAGGGGGTTGAGAAGGGCGGGGTAGAAGCACCCCAAATAAATAAATAAATAAATAAATAAATAAACCCTCCTGCTTAAACAGCTCCACTGGCTGCTGACAAGTTTCTGGTCCCAATTCAAGGTGCAGGTCATTACCTATAAAGCTCTAAACCAGGGGTCCTCAAACTAAGGCCCGAGGGCCAGATACAGCCCTCCAAGGTCATTTACTCGGCCCTCGTTCAGGGTCAACCTAAGTCTGAAAGCACACAACAACAATCCAATCTCATCAGCCAAAAGCAGGCCCAGACTTTCCATTGAAATATTAATAAGTTTATATTTGTTAAAATTGTTCTTCATTTTAATTATTGTATTGTTTTTAAGTTGTTTTTCTGCGCTACAAATAAGATATGTGCAGTGTGCATGGGAATTCATTTTTCCCCAAATTATAATCCGGCCCTCCAGCAGTTTGAGGGACTGTGACCTGGCCCTCTGTTTACAAAGTTTGAGGACCTCTGCTCTAAACGGTTCAGGACCCACCTACCTGTGTGGCCGCCTCCTTCCCTTTGAACCCACACGGTCCTTAAGATCTTCCGGGGATGCTCTTCTCTCGCTCCCGCCCCCGTCTCAGGTGCGACTGGTGGGGACGAGAGAGAGGGCATTCTCGGTGGTGGCCCCCCGTCTCTGGAACTCCCTCCCCAGGGAGATTAGGCTGGGACCCTCCCTAGCCACATTCCGTAAGGAATTAAAGACGTGGGTGTTTTGTTGTGCCTTCGACTGATGACCCCTATGGCAAACGATTGTACCGTGATCTGTTTTCATCATTTAATCTGAATTACTATATCACATCATTATTCATATATGTAAGTTTATCTGAGATGATCCTGATCCTGTTTTAATTACTCTGTTTTCACAATATCTCCTGTGCCATTTATGTTCCTATCCACCTTATCAAATTATTTGCCCTTTAATCATTTCTTATGTTGGCCTTATATTGGGAGTCACTTTGGACCGTGCCCTAACATACAAGAAGCACTGCCTGAACATCAAACAAAAAGTGGGCGCTAGAAACAACATCATACGAAAGCTGACTGGCACAACCTGGGGATCACAACCAGATACAGTGAAGACATCTGCCCTTGCGCTGTGCTACTCTGCTGCTGAGTATGCATGCCCAGTGTGGAACACATCTCACCACGCTAAAACAGTGGATGTGGCTCTTAATGAGACATGCCGCATTATCATGGGGTGTCTGCGCCCTACACCACTGCAGGAATTACACTGCTTAGCCGGTATTGCACCACCTGACATCCGCCGGGAAGGAGCAGCCAATAGTGAAAGGACCAAGGAGGCAGAGACATCTCCAGCTCATCCCTTGTTTGGGTCTCAGCCAGCACGTTAATGACTTCAATCAAGACATAGTTTTCTTAGATCTACAGAGACACTCGCTGGAACACCTCAGCAAGCGAGAGTCCAAAAGTGGCAGGCTCAAACCCAGAAGTGATACCAAATGAGGGACTCCCCCCTGGGCACACAGAAGACGGGGCAACTTGGAAGGCGCTGAACAGACTGCGCTCTGGCCCCACGAGATGCAGAGCCAACCTTCAGAAATGGGGCCACAAAGTGGAGTCTACAACATGTGAGTGTGGAGAAGAGCCAACCACTGACCCCCTGCTGCAATGCAACCTGAGCCCTGCCACATGCACCATGGAGGACCTTCTTGCAGCAACACCAGAGGCACTCCCAGGGGCCAGATACTGGTCAAAGGACATTTAACCAACTACCAAGCTTGCAAAATCTGTGGGGGGTTTTTTTTTTAATCTGTGTGTTTGTTTTGTTCTGTTAGAAATGTAATACAATGGTATGGTTGCTGATGACACGATAAATAATAATAATAATAATAATAAAATGTTGGCCTCCTTCCCCCTCCAAAACTGGTTTGCTGTGGCTTGATACTTATGCTGTTTGTGCTATTTTAATTTGTAATTTGCTATTGTTTTTGTTTTTAATGTGTGTGTTGCCTGGGCTTGGCCCCTTGACAGCCGCCCCGAGTCCCCTTGGAGAGGAAAATGGAGGCGGGGGAGAAAAATAAAGTTCTTCTTCTTCATTTTAGATATAATGTGTATTCTTTTATTTCATATATTCAAGTTGTCGTAAAAGAAGAAATAAGACACACACACACACCAAACAAAAAACAAGAAATCACCAAAAAGGAAGAAAAGTTTTTGAAGGAAAAGAAGGAAGTAGAGAAGATCAGAGAAGGAAGGAAGGAAGAGGAGAGAGGGGGAGGGAAGGGAGGGAGGGAGGGAGGAAGAGGAGAGGGGGGGGAGGGAAGGAAGGAAGGAAGGAAGGAAGGAAGGAAGAGGAGAGAGGGGGAGGGAAGGGAGGGAGGGAGGGAGGAAGAGGAGAGGGGGGGAGGGAAGGGAGGGAGGGAGGGAGGAGAAGAGGAGAGGGGGGGAGGGAAGGAAGGAAGGAAGGAAGGAAGGAAGGAAGGAAGAGGAGAGAGGGGGAGGGAAGGGAGGGAGGGAGGGAGGAGATTGGGAGGGAAGGAAGGAAGGAAGAGGAGAGAGGGGAGGGAAGGAAGGAAGGAAGAGGAGAGAGGGGGAGGGAAGGGAGGGAGGAAAAGGTTGTAAGAGAGGAATAAAAGAAGAAAGAGAGGAAGCTGAAAAGAAAGAAGGAAAAGAAGAAAGTAGAGAAGATCAGAGAAGGAAGGAAGGAAGGAAGGAAGGAAGGAAGGAAGGAAGAGGAGAGAGGGGGAGGGAAGGGAGGGAGGGAGGAAGGAAGTGGTTGTAAGAGAGGAGTAAAAGAAGAAAGAGAGGAAGGTGAAGGGAAAGAAGGGAAAAGAAGGAGGAAGGGAGGGAGGGAGGAAGCGCTGAGAAACCAAACCTGGCGAGGAAGAGATCCAAGGCCTTTTTCTCCTTCCTTCCTTCCTTCCTTCCTTCCTTCCTTCCTTCCTTCCTTCCTTCCTTCCTTCCTTCCTTCCTTCCTTCCTTCCTTCCTTCCTTCCTTCCTTCCTTCCTTCCTTCCTTCCTTCCTTCCTTCCTCGATCTCTCTCCCTTCCTTCCGGAAATAGAGGCAGCCGCAGAGGGGGCGGGGCCTGCAATGACGCCATCGCCTCCCTCCCGCCCTCACGGAGCATCCGCGCTCCTGATTGGCTGCCCGGGAAACAGGTAGGTTAGCTGACTCTCTTAACTCCGCCTCCTGTAGAGTTTATTTGCATATTTAAAGGGAAGCGGCCCCTTCCTCCCTCCCTCCCATTGACACACGTTTCTGCGCAGGCGCGCGCAGGCCTTCCTTTGGCTCCGTTTGCTTTTCTTGCAGCCCCGAAAAAAAGCCGCGGCGCCCCTTCTTTCGGAACAGGGCCGTGACAGACAGGAGTGGCGCCCGATTTATTTATCGTGTCAGGAGACACCAGGCAGTTGTATTACATTTTTAACAAAACAATAAAAAAAACAAAAGTTTGCAAGCTTGGTAGTGGATTGAATGTCCTTTGAGCAGTCAGTCCTTTGAGCCCCTTGGGGTGCTGCCTCCGGTGTTGCCGCCGCAAGGAGGTCCTCCCCCCTGGGGCATCATGTGGAAGAAGGGCTCAGGGGGCATGGCAGCAGGGGGTCAGGGCTTGGCTCTTCTCCCCACTCGCATGCCGTGGATTATTCCCCTTTGTGGAATCCCCATTTCTGGAGGTTGGCTCTGCATCTCGTGGGGCCCGAGCGCAGTCTGTTCAGCGCCTTCCAAGTCGCCCAGTCTTCTTCTGTGTGCCCAGGGGGGAGTCTCTCATTGCGTATCAGGTTCTGGGTTAGACCCTGCCACTTTTGGACTCTCACTTGCTGGGGTGTTCCAGCGAGTGTCTCTGTAGATCTTAGAAAACTATGTCTGGATTTAAGTCGTTGTCGTGCTGGCTGATACCCAAACAGGGGATGGGCTGGAGATGTCTCTGCCTTGGTCCTTTCATTATTGGCTGCTACTTCCCGGCGGATGTCAGGTGGTGCAATGCCCGCTAAACAGTGTAATTTCTCCAGACCCCTCCCGACAGAGGCCCCTCCCTCCCTTCCTCCCTCCCAGAGAGACAGAGAGGGGCTCGCTTCCTTCCGGGGGCGGGGCTCCTCCCTTTGGGACTCCTCCCAGGGAGAGGGAGGGAGGGGGGCGGGGCCTGGGTCTGGACACACACCCCGAGGGAGGGAGGGAGGGAGGGAGCGAGGGAGGGCCCTCATTGGCTGACCAAGTGGGGAGGGTGGGGCCCTGCCTCTTGAGGC